>NC_134483.1:111090638-111103138 GCF_040206685.1 Ascaphus truei | reverse complement strand
TGTGTGTGTCACTGGTTGTGTGTGTGTGTGTGTCACTGGTTGTGTGTGTGTGTCACTGGTTCTGTGTGTGTCACATGTTCTGTGTGTGTGTCACTGGTTCTGTGTGTGTGTGTGTGTTACTGGTTCTGTGTGTGTGTCACTGGCTGTGTGTGTGTGTGTGTGTGTGTGTGTGTGTGTGTGTGTGTGTGTGTGTGTGTGTGTGTGTGTGTGTGTGTGTGTGTGTGTGTGTGTGTGTGTCTGTCTCACTGGCTGTGTGTGTGTGTGTGTCACTGGCTCTGTGTTTGTGTGTGTGTCAGTGGCTCTGTGCGTGTGTGTCAGTGGCTCAGTGCGTGTGTGTGTGTGTGTCAGTGGCTCTGTGCGTGTGTGTCAGTGGCTCTGTGTGTGTGTGTCAGTGGCTCTGTGTGTGTGTGTGTCACTGGTTCTGTGTGTGTTTGTCACTAGTTGTGTGTGTGTGTGTGTGTGTGTGTGTGTGTGTGTGTGTGTGTGTGTGTGTGTGTGTGTGTGTGTGTGTGTGTGTGTGTGTGTGTGTGTGTGTCTCACTGGCTGTGTGTGTGTGTGTGTCACTGGCTCTGTGTTTGTGTGTGTGTCAGTGGCTCTGAGCGTGTGTGTGTGTCAGTGGCTCAGTGCGTGTGTGTGTGTGTCAGTGGCTCTGTGCGTGTGTGTGTGTCAGTGGCTCTGTGCGTGTGTGTCAGTGGCTCTGTGTGTGTGCCACTGGTTCTGTGTGTGTGTGTCACTGGTTCTGTGTGTGAGTGTGTGTGTGTGTGTGTCACTGGTTCTGTGTGTGTCACTGGTTCTGTGTGTGTGTGTGTGTGTGTGTGTGTGTGTGTGTGTGTCACTGGTTCTGTGTGTGTGTGTGTGTATGTGTGTGTGTGTGTGTGTGTGTGTGTGTGTGTGTGTGTGTGTGTGTGTGTGTGTGTGTGTGTGTGTCACTGGTTGTGTGTGTGTGTGTGTGTGTCACTGGTTCTGTGTGTGTGTGTGTGTCACTGGTTCTGTGTGTGTGTGTCACTGGTTGTGTGTGTGTGTGTGTGTGTGTGTGTGTGTGTGTGTGTGTGTGTGTGTGTGTGTGTCAGTGTCACTGGTTGTGTGTGTGTGTGTCACTGGTTGTGTGTGTGTGTGTGTGTGTGTGTGTCACTGGTTCTGTGTGTGTGTCACTTGTTCTGTGTTTGTGTGTCACTGGTTCTGTGTGTGTTTCACTGGTTGTGTGTGTGTGTGTGTGTGTGTGTGTGTGTGTGTGTGTGTGTGTGTGTGTGTGTGTGTGTGTGTGTGTGTGTGTGTGTGTGTGTGTGTGTGTGTGTGTGTGTGTGTGTCACTGGTTCTGTGTGTGTGTGTGTGTGTGTGTGTGTGTGTGTGTCACTGGTTCTGTGTGTGTGTCACAGGTTCTGTGTGTGTGTCACTGGTTCTGTGAGTGTTTGTGTGTGTCACTGGTTCTGTGAGTGTGTGGGTTAGTGGCGGTGTGGGCCAGTAGCTCTGTGTGTGGGTCAGTGGCTCTGCGTGTGTGGGTCAGTGTGTGTGTGTGTGTGTGTGTGTCAGTATGTGTGTGTGTGTGTGTGTGTGTGTGTGTTGGTCAGTGGCTCTATGTGTATGGGTCAGTGGTTCTGTGTGTGGTGTGTGGGTTAGTGGCTCTGTGTGTAGGTCAGTCGCTGTGTGTGTGTGGGTCAGTGGTTCTGTGTGTGGGTGTGTGGGTTAGTGGCTCTGTGTGTAGGTCAGTCGCTGTGTGTGTGTGGGTCAGTCGCTGTGTGTGTGTGGATCAGTGGCTCTGTGTGTGTTTGGGTCAGTTGTTCTGTGTGTAGGTCAGTGGCTCTGTGTGGAGATAACATTTTTTAGATCTTTTTATTATATATTTATTTATCTTGCCTTTGGCTGTATCCTGCCCTCCAAATTCCGTTAACATGGCAGCGCGACATCACGTAATGCACATTGCCATAACAACGAGACGCTCCGTGACGTCACGCGGCATCAAGTTGACATGACAACGGGACGCATTATGGCGCCGAGGCATCACGTGATGCCACATTGTCATAGCAACATGTCACCACCTGACGTCAGTGTCTCGTTGTCATAGCAATGGGGGGGCGTCACGTGATGTAATTTGTTTTATAAATAATTGTTTAATGTGTCCCGGTTTTCATTTTGAAAATCTGGTCACCCTACGTACGGACCTGTACATGTCCCCCAATTTCGGTCTGGGAGAGCACTCAGCTGAATTTCCGACAATTATGCCATCTATGTGTGTGTAGCTGTGTCCCTGTATGTGAGTATGTGTGTGTGCTGGAAGTAATGTGTGAATAAGTGAATGGAAGATGGGATGAATGAGTACTTCAAATGAGTGTAGGTATGAGTGTGTTAGCAGTGCTAGTGGTTGTCGCATGGCCCATAACGTTGTTTAGTGGAGGAGGCCCGTAGTGGCTTCTTCATGAGTAAAATATGGTAGCCCTAAGTGTAAAGTAACACGTTGTTTCTATTGCTGCTAGTGCTGCTACTGAACATAAGCTGCTGCTTGTCTAAATGAAATTTTGTGTTGGCGGAATAGTTTAAAAATATACAATGATACTTTTATGTGCAAATGTGGTTACTGAAAAATGTGGGGTCAAAGAAAGCAATTCTAGTAATCTGTGTCTTACAGAATGTTCTTATTAAAGGACAAAGACAAGCAGACATCTGCTTATTAAGTGGCATAACATACAGAACTTGCACACTGCTAGCGCTCTTTCCACATGAGACATACAACCATGTCAATGTTTAAATACAGTTGACATCTATGGATGATATTAAGTAAAATATGATTGCAGGAGCTTATTCAGTAAGCTGCGATAGTGCTGATCCCTCGCTATGGCACGGAAAGCCCCATTCAGTTTAACGGGGCTTTCCATGCGGTAGTGCCAAAACAGTGCCATGGCAGCTTACTAAATCATCAAGCTGTGAAGAGAGGTTTGACTTCTCAATCTGACGGTAACTCGGTTTGACCTGAATGACAATTACCGCTGGATTTTGATTGTGCTGCTAGACTGGCCTCTCTGTGCACTGCAGAGTATTATATTGCAGAGCTTTCCTGGCAGTGAAATATTTACATTAGTTATTGCATGACTGTTTTTAACGTTGACGTAACAACCCAATACCTCAGTCCTGTACTGTTTTCAGCACGAAAAAGATGAAAGCTCCTGCCTGAGCTTTATGTAAATGAATATGGCCTGTCCCTAGGAGCAGGAAAGGTGGCGCTCAGGGGCAGCATGTCTCAGGGGGCGGCAAGAGGGAAAGAGTAGCAGCAATTTATATATATATATATAACCCATGTCCCCCCGTCCCCCCGTCGCAGATTGGACCTCTAGGGTATAGTGAGGGCTGGTTACTTGTATGTGGGTGGTGCGTACCTGTGAGGAACAGAAGGGCCTGAGTCTCCCGCGTTGGTATTGGGGATAACAGGGACAGGCTTCTGGGGTATATGCCTTCATCTTTAGTGGTGGTGGTGCAGCGCCTCCATCTCTGGCGAAAACCTAGGGAATAGGCTGGAATCCTCCCAGAGAAGCCCTGGTCCCAGGGCGAGAGATTCCAATCTCACACACAGTCTTTTTGTATAAAACAGCAATGTCTCTTTATTGTCCTTACAACAGCACACAGCAGCAGTTCAGGCACAGCAGCAGTCCATATGCAGTGTACAGGATGTTGGCCTGCTCTCCTTTTCCTCCAAGCTGTATCCCTGCAGGATGGGCTGTATGGGGTTCCAATATCCCCCCGACACCCACCCCTAGGGTATACCCTCTGGGTGGGGCAAGTTTCCCCCCCTCACCCTTTGAGTAGGGTAGGGGCATTGGTCCACTTAGTTTTATCAGCTCTAAACAGGCTGGTCTTCTGCCTCCTCTCCAATCACAGGTGTCACTCTAACCATGGTCTCTCCAATCAGACACACCAGCCCTCTCTGCTCCCAGGACAGAACTACTTGTCACTTACAGGAACAGGCAGAATTAACTTTAGACAGCCCCACCCCTCATGATGTCAGCAGGACCTCCCCTCTATCTCAGGCCTGCATACAGAGTCAGGGGCCTGCCTCTATCACTCAAGGCAGGGCTTGAAGCGGGGGAAAAACCCATGATAACTACTGGCGGCCTGCCCTTAACAGGACTTACACCAGTAGGAGGAAGATATATAGCCCCCATTTCTTACCGGGGCTACATATATACATATATATATAAATATATATATATATATATATATATATATACATATATAAAGGTAAACCCCGTTATAACGCGGTCCTCGGGGTCCACCCCGAGACCACCGCGTTAATAACGGGGTCGTGCTAAATTTTTTTTAAAAATGGCCGCCGCGTGCCTGTTCGTGAGGGAGTGAGGAGGGAAGGAAGGAAGAGGTGTCCAGAAGCCCTACATGCGGGCCACATGCCTCCTCCCTCTCCCTCCCAGCCCCCTCCCTCTCCCTCCCAGCCCCTTCCCGCGAGAGGGAGGCCCGGGGAACAGAAGAAAAAAAAACTGCCGGAAGTCATCAGCTCCGGCGCGAGAGGGAGGCCCGGGGAACAGGTGATCAGCCGCCTCGACCCCTGCAGCACCAACCCCCCCAGCACCGTCACCACCCTCCCCCTCGCAGGACCGGGCCCCCTCGCCCCGCCGCATCGCAGGGTCGTCCTGCCACTCCGCCGCATCGCAGGGCCCCGTCACCCCCCCACCCCCCAATGACGTCCCACCCCCCGCCCCGGGCCGTACCGCCAACCTACCCCCACCTACCTGCCCCCCCGCGCTGCACCGGGCCATCCCACCAGCCCCCGCAGCATCGGGGGCCCCCGCAGCCATCACCCCCCTCCACCGCAGCACCACCCCCAGCGGCACGCAGCGCCCCCCCCCCCTGTAGCCACATGCCTCACCAATCATCCCCAAGGTAAGGCTGATTTATGTGTGTGTGTGTGTGTGTGTGTGGTGTGCGGTGTGAGCAATGAGCAGTGTGTGCAGTGTGAGCAATGAGCAGTGTGTGTGCAGTGTGCAGTGTGTGTGCAATGTGAGCAATGTGCAGTGTGTCAGTGTGTGCAATGAGCAGTGTGTGTGCAGTGTGCAGTGTGAGCAATGAGCAGTGTGTCAGTGTGTGCAGTGTGAGCAATGAGCAGTGTGTGTGCAGTGTGCAGTGTGTGTGCAGTGTGTGTGCAGTGTGTGTGCAGTGTGTGTGCAGTGTGTGTGCAATTTGAGCAATGTGCAGTGTGTGCAGTGTGAGCAATGAGCAGTGTGTGTGCAGTGTGTGCAGTGTGAGCAATGAGCAGTGTGTGTGCAGTGAGTGTATGCAGTGTGTGCAGTGTGCAAAAAAAAAAAACTAAAAAAAAAAAAAAAAACATTTTTTTAAATTTTTTTTTTTTTTAAACGGGAGCCACGGGAAAACCGCGTTATAACCGAATCGCGGTATAGCGAGGCGCGTTATAACGGGGTTTACCTGTATATATATATATATATATATATACACACACACACACACACAACACACACACTCACAGTTAGTTATACACAATTTGTAATAACGTATACTTTAACACATGAACATATTAATTTGTAATATATACAGGGGTCCCCAGCACACAATAAAGGAATAAAGACAAAATCTGTCAACAAGAGGATCAATGTATTGAATGTTATAGCAGCTACAAAATCAGCCTTGGCATAGGTCTGGAGAGTACATCTTGTGGAGAAAAACAGTACAGAGGGAGAGGAGGGGAGGAAGGGGAACAAGGGGGATGAAAAACAAAAAAAACAACAAAAGGAAGGTGAACAACGTACTATACACGTAAAGTTTAATGCGATAAAAATGTAGGGGGGGGAGCGATGTTTCGGAGCCAAATGCCCCTTAATCATGCCCGTTCTCACAGACTGAAAACAGCCTATGGTACTTCCCTAGTTTACACACCTTCAACCTACTACCTCTCACCAAATGAATAAGGATGAATAATGAACTGATAAACTAAAATAGTTGTTCTGTCTATTAGCAATAAGTCTATCCTATAGGTACATGAACCTCAATAGTGCTAAAAAAAAAATAGCTAGGCATATAGACTGTCTAAACAGATTAACAGTAGTGCACAAATCTGTGACAGCAACAGTAGAACCTCACAAGGTACTAGGCATATATGCCTATTTGGTCTAGTGAGGGAGCCGTAGCTGTACCATCCACTGAGCAGTGACGTCACACGCACCGGAGGAGACACGGAGTCCGGAGTCCCAGGTTGCAGACGGAGGAAATCCAGAGCCAGAGAGGAGGCGGTGAGAATGGCGGAGTACCCCCTAGATTCACTCTTAATGTGATAAATGCGATTTTAATTCTGGCACATTGTAAGTGCACATTTTATATGCCTATATACTTTTTATAAAGTCTATTTCAAGACAGATCGCGCTATGTAGTTCTGTTTCTTCCTCTACATGTATCATTGCCACACTGATGAGACGAGCCTGGAGGGAGTCACACAGTATACAGCATCCACCTGGGGTGGCAGCCCAATCTGCCAACTGCATATATACCACTAACATCTTGTGAGTAGATAGACCGGTAGAGCCAAGATATTGACACCTGATTGGATTTTAGTCTCAACGTCTGCACTTAAATTTGCACTGTTTTTTGTTTCCTTATTTCCCCATATTTTGCTCCTCCTGGATTGTCTGAATTATATCATTCTACTTGGAACCCGGGAAACAGGTTCTGCCAGAGGGTTTGAGCAGGGATATATTATTTGAGCACATATTTTATTGTATATTGCACTATTAACTTGCACGCAACCACTATTTTATTTTAAGTTGTTAGCGCCTTATATTCACTATCATTCACTAGGCATATATGTACAGACTGATAATACTGAAAGATCATGTGCTCAATAGCACCTAACTAATCACTTAAAGCATGGCAAAAAAATGTTTTGCACAGTAAATTGAATAAGCGTTAGGCCGAGTCCATAGAAGGACCAGCCGCGCTGAGCCGTGCGGACGCTACGCGCTGAGCCCCTGCATCCTCAATGAGGATGCCTTGAGAGGGGGCTCACGCGAGTGTCCGCAGGCGTGCGGAGGCGCTGGATTTTTCAGCCGACAGCCAAGCTGTTTTTCAGCGCACTGTCGGCTGAAAACATCCAATCAGCGCGGAGCAGAGTCAACGTCACGGCGTTGTGACGTTGACGTCGGTGCGTTGCGGGTGATTGGCCCAGCGACGTCACTGCCCCGCCTCCCTCAGTCTCCCCCCGCCTCTGATCGCGCCTGCTGGCCTCAGCGTCAGCGCGGCTCCGATCTGCTCACCCTCTCTATGGCCCCAGCCAAAGGCTGAACAAGAGACAGTGATTAGGACACAGGGACAAATGCCAAGTCAAAAAGAATGTTAGCAATACGAATCCTCTGCTGTGGTGATGACTGCAGACTACCCCATGAGAGCCACAGACGTCACACCACAGCAGAGGATTCGTATTGCTAACCTTCTTTTTACTTAGTGAGTTATTAGACTTTGGAGAGCCTTATCTGAGAGGTTTGGACAAAAAGCTTTACTGGTGACACCTTTTGCAGTCTAACTGGAAAATAGTTTTGTGCTGCCGGGTGATAAACTAGAATAAGCAGATGATGCAATGTTAACACTGCAATGTAGACTTTTTGTAGTTTTTAATAAATATTACAATATAATCAAAACCAACTAGAAACAAAAAAAAAAGTAAAGTTGGTTACTTGCTTTTAATTGCATCATACTGAATTCATTTTTTAATCTATAAAGAACATTTAGGATGATCTACGAAAAAGTATGACAACATACAACACATTTCTGGAAATTATGAATTATTAGAACAATGTCATACAATGATCTTGCGCTCACTTTGTAACTCCCACCACTTCTCCAGCCTAATCAATACACAATAGCCATATAGTTAATTAGTGTGACCCTTGCATTGCAATACTCATTTGGAGTGAATCTCAATCAGAGCAGTTCTTACCCAATTAGGACATTCATGTACCACTACTTGAATATTCCCAAAAACATTGGCTTGATACACCGTAAACACCGGATGGTTGGGATTTATGAATAAACCATTGGCTCTTCTCCCAAGATAGAAGGAGACCAGGTTCTGCTGTCCATTTTCTCCAAATAATCTATCCCTCTCGTTCCCCAGCGATACAATACGAACTGACCTAGAAAAAAAAGAAACCAATTATTTAAAGATCTATACTATCCTAATGCTTTATTTCACAATAATTTAGCTTTACACTATATTGTACTATTTCTAACCATATTATTGGGAACATGCTAATCAAAACTCTATCTTGTTCTGCATATCGAAACCTCTTATTCAATATGCTGTGAAGCTGGTTCCCTGTGCTGGAGAGAATTTTAGTCCCAATTATTTTAAATGGAGCTGAACTCTTATCCACCCAGAGAAGTGGATTCACAGCATATAGAACAGGGGCATACATCAAATACAAGCCTTACCCTCTGTACATGTTTGAACATTTGCAATATCTTTTAAGATTGTTGTATGTTACTGTACATCAAAAATGAAATTGCTGTTCAAATGTCCCATTCCTACTTTTGTTTTATTGGAAAGATATGTTATGTTTTTTTATATCCTATCAAAATAGAAAGGGTATCATAACGCTCACCAATTGAATTCAATATTGGGTATATGAATTTGCCTATGTTGCCAGAATTGGCAGCTGGTGCTATGTGCTTAAGATAATGTCGATTTATCAACAAGGACAACAGTTGAAAAAGTGGCTGTTGCCCCAAAGGGAAGCACATTTGAGTGGTGCACTCTCAGGCGATTAAAGCTTAATTTTTAATTCAACAATTGTAATATATATGTATACACACAACAATACATTTAACATAAGTGTATGTTTAAAAATAGGAAAAAAGGGGACTTCCGGTGACGTCACAGCCGATGGTTTGCTAGTGAGAGAGCTCCTGGCGCCCTCGCTACTTAAGCTAATAGAAAGAGCTTTTCCCCCACCCCAAACTCCACGAATTTGGACCCCACATTAAGTTCAAACACCGGAGAGATGACAGGGAAGACGCAAAAGAAGAACCAGTACCCAGTCACCAAGTTTTTCCCCCCGGCACAGCGTCTGACTGATATCAGTCCCGATGGGCAAGATGGCGCCGAGGAGGAACCAGAACACGAGGCGCGCAGCGGCCGACAGAGCCCGATCGACGCGGATCCCCCCATCCTAAATAAAGACTTTTTCGACTCACTCATCATTAAAATGAGGAGGGGGGTCCAAGAAGACACAGAAAAAGCCCTCCAAATTATACGCGCCGAAGTGGGAGCGCTAACGGAGCGGACTGAGGACTTGGAAGGGAAAATGGAGGGAATTTCAAACGAGCAAGCAGAGACCCACGAAGAAGTCCTAAGATGCGGGGACGCGATCCGCAGCATGCAAAGTAAGTTGGAGGACCTAGAAAACAGGGAACGAAGGCAGAACATCCGCCTCAAAAATATCCCTGAGGACATCACACACGAGGAACTCCAACCTTACCTCCGCAGACTCTTCCTGCAGCTTGTCCCCGATCTATCAGACCACGATCTGCACACAGACCGAGCCCACAGAGCCCTCGGCCCAAAGCCAGCAGATCCTAACCGTCACAGAGATGTGGTGCTCAGAATGCACGCTTACTCTGCAAAGGAACGCATCATGATGGCTGCCAGGGATCTACGCTCCGTGTCAATGGACGGTGTTCAGATCCAACTATTTAATGACCTCTCCCAACTAACAATCAACAAAAGAAACGCGATGCGCCCACTTACCTCCCACCTCAGGGACCAAGGGGTTAAATACCGCTGGGGGTTCCTCTTTAAGTTGGTGGTGCTCCGCAATGGCCGCCACCACACAGTGTCCGCCCCTGAAGATGCAAAGGACTTCCTAAAAGCTTTAGGGGTCCCCCCCCCTCCACAGAAGAACAACCGCCCCCGCACAGATGAGACGTCGGAGACGGCCCCCCAAGAAACCCCCCGAGCATCGGAGAGACTGGCCAGTCAACGACTCCGATGAACCTTGATGCCCGCGCTGCCAGCTGAGATTCAAGAAAAAAAAAAAAAAAAAAAACGCAAGACTCCCTTGCAGACATCCCACAACCCAGAGGCCCTAAAAGACCGAAGCAGATGACTATCACCAAAACTACCAACAAGCGAGAGGCCCCTTAGGCCCTGCAGGCCCTAACACAGCTTCCCACAAACCTTCGCCCCCCCTCCCTCCCCACAAAAATTCCCTGCAACCCCCCTCCTTTCTCTCTCCCCCCCCTCCTCTCTCCCTCCCCCCCTCCTCACTCTTTCCCCCCCCCCTCCCCTCCTCCCTCCCCCTCCACCACTGCCCCCCACCCCCCACACTCTCCCCCTACCCCAGCCCCTTACCCCCCCCCTTTCTTTAAACATAGACATACTATCTACTTACCTTCCCGCTCCCCCCTGATGCCAAGTGGACCGAAGCTGCACCCGCGGAGTTCCAGATACCAGCTTCAGGCAACAGCAACCGCACCACTCCTCAAGCTCCTCAGAAGACGCCCTCTCGCGATCTCTGCGGACGAGAATACCTCACGAGCCCCAACGCGAGGAGACCCGACTCCGTGACCGGAGAACCAGGATCTCCACTAACAGACCCCTCTTGCCAGAGACACCTGCCTGACCCCCTCCCCCCACCGGTCCCTCTTCTCCCCCCCCCCCACCACCATCCCCTCCTCAAACCCTCTCTACCCCGCCCCCCCTCCCTCAACCGGAGTACCCAGCTTATTTACCCCCATGTTTCCCCCCGATGCCAAGGGAAACAAAAAGCTGCACCCGCGGAGACCCTGGCTCCAAAGAAGAGAACCAGCAACCGCGCTGCTCCACAAGCCCTTTCCCCACGTTCCCGCAGGACAAGAACCCCCCCCCCCCGGGTACCCAACCCGAGGAGGACTAACACCGAGACAGGAGACAGGAGATCCAGGGACTCTCCCAACAGACTCAACCACTCTAAGACTGCTGCGGGAGACCCCCTCCCCCCCCCCACCCACAACAGACAGGTTGTATGAACAAACATTGACACCCTCCTCTCCCCTTACCCCTTAATAATAAAATGTGATGTACCCCATTATCTCCCAAAGATAACCTAGTTAACAATGTACAAACTACATACGTCCAATCAAGGTATAATTTCACACTTTAAGTATGACCCAGGGTTAAGAAGGAGCTCTCCTCAGGAGCACCCCCCAAATACTAAAGGATGTTATAAATAAAATGCACCTCCCCCCCGTTCCCCCCCCTCCCCTCCCTCCCCCCCTCCCCTCCCTCCCCTTCCCCCCCTGAGCAGATCAAAGACACTCTTAGCTATCCCTCCATAAGAATCCCTCCCCCCCCATCCCGCCCCAAGGTGTCCCCCCCTTCCTCCTCCCCCCCCCCCAGGGTAGATCGGCTATGTTTAACCAACCTGTTTCACTCCATATTAATGTATGCACCAATACTGATTGTATAGAAGACATCCACAATGTTTAAGCAATACTCCGGCCTTGGAGAAGAACTCCTCCCGTGAGCAATGTTTTTTCCACCGGTTAATGATGTAAATTCTGTGTCCCCCCCACCCCTCCCCCCTCTCCCCCCACCCCCCCCACTTTTCCAACCAGACCACAGACCTCGATAGAGGTCTCACCATGGGAACCTACCCCCCCCATCTCACTCCAAGGTGTCCCCCCCCCCTCCCCTTCCCAAGGCAAATCTGCTATGTATAACCAACCTGTTTCATTCCATATCAATATATGCACCAATATTGAATGTACTGTATAGAGAAAAAAAAAAAAAATGTTTAGGCGATACCTTAGCCTAGGAAAAGAACCCCTCTCGAGAGCAATGTGTCAACCCCACACTGACGATGAAAATACTATGTACCCCCCCTCTTCCCCCCCCTCCCTCCCTCCTATCTTCCCCCCCCTTCCCTTTCCCCCCCCCCTCCCTCCCCCCTCCCTCCTATCTCCCCCCCCCCTTTTTCCCTCCCCCCCCTCCCTTTCTCTCCCCCTCCCTTCCTCCCCCCTTCCCCCTCTCCCCTCCCCTCCTCCCCTCCCTTCCCCCCTCCCTCCTCCTCCTCCCCCCCCTTCCCCCCTCCTCCCCCCCTCCCCTCTTCCCCCCCGCTCCCCCCCGCCCCTTCCCCTTTCCCCTCTTCCCCCCCCTTCCCCCCCCTCCCCTCCCCCTCTCCCCCCCCCTATCCCCCCACACCCCCCCTCCCCTCCCCCCCCACACCCCCCCTCCTTCCCCCCCCACCCCCCCCCCCTCTCCCCCCTCACACCCCCCCCTCCCTCCCCCCCCTCTCCCCCCCTTCCCCCCCCACACCCCCCCTCCCCCCTTCCCCCCTTCCCCCCCCCTTCCCCCCCTCCCCCCCTCCCCCCCCCTCCCCTCCCCTCCTTCCCCCCCCCCTTCCCCCCTCCCCTTCCCTCCCCCCCTCCCCTCTCTGCCCGCAACCCAGTGAGGGCGCCGGACCCTCCTTCCTGGCTCTGATCTGTGAGTGACGCCCCGAAAGTTCTCCCAGGGGCCC
>NC_134483.1:111070277-111090438 GCF_040206685.1 Ascaphus truei | reverse complement strand
ACATTTACATTCCTGGAATACAGTTCAACTTTGAAGTACAAATGACTAAGGGGGGGGGGAGTTTAAACATTAATCCCTACACATGGTCTAGCTGCAACTTAGACATTTATAAGGACACCCTCACCCCAATAATTCTGTAGGAAAATGGCCAGACTTAATATCTATTTATGCTTTTAGATTATGTGGTCCAGTGCAACTGTACCTGTCAGCCACCTAGCCATTCTCAGCCTTACTCAGGCCAGGGCCCATGGTCAAAAAGACCGTGCTGAGGCGCGCTGAGCTGTGCTGAGGGGAAACATTATCCCTATCAGCGCGGCTTTAGTCGGCGCTTCCGCAGGCGTACGGAGGCGTGTGGAAATGCAGCGACAGGGAAATTTAAGTTTTCCCGCAGAGGGAAGCGGAGGGCCGGTCACGTGACTGCCATTGGCAGTCCGTGACGTCAGCGCCGTGACGTTGCGCGCTAGCCCCGCCTCCCGCCCAGCACAAAAGCGCGCACGCTGACGATCATGCAGGGACAGAAAAAACTCCTGCTTGAGCATGAGCGTCAGTGCTGCTGAGCGCTGTCAATGCTACCGTGTCCGAGGCCTAAAGTAGTAATTCAACTGTATGTAACCCTCCTTGCCCGAGTCATTAGGGGTTTACATCAATTGGCTATGTACACAGCTTTGCTCACTCTCTTATACCTTGTCAGCATGCTGGATCTGTGCAGGCTGGGCATAGCTATGCTGATGGAATAATGTAGGGCATGAGGAACTTGTATAGTACAAACAGCAGCTTTATTAACATGCGTTGATAATGCTCTTCACACTTAGACACACCCCTCTATTCACATGTACTGATATATTTACAGTGTTTGTACTATTTGTATCTTCCCTACAGTAGGTACTCTCACCTTAAGGCTTGCTTCTCTTTGGGTTAGCTGAATTGTCCCTCTTCTGTATAGCGTCCTTTACAAGTGAACCCCTTGCAGGCCTTTGGCCGACATTCTATTTCCTCTGGATCAATACTCGGTACTGTTCACTGACGGCCACCTCTGGTATACTGGATCTGAGTTAGCTATGGACCGATCGATTGGGTCGATCCAACTATGCCCTAAAGTTCCTATCTGGGGAACCCATTTGGGCTTAAGCCTCCTCGTATCTGAACAAATGGATTCGCCATGGCAAAGGACGCTATTTGGGTAGGGCACTTTCCCCAACTATAAAACAACAAATGGGGACAGATCAATCTTAGTACACAAATGTGTACAAAAAATAGATGAATCAGACTGCTCTCCTTGATAAAGGTCCTAAAGAAAGCAGGTGCAGAGGGTAATAAATAACAGTAACACATGAGAAAGATGACCCAAGAGGTAGGGTCAGAAAGGCGCCCCCATTGTTGCACTCATTGCCTAATACAGTGTATCGTTAGGTATGTGGCATAATGACCTATATTATTCGCTACTTGGTATAATGGGTCAGAATAAGAGGGTTAAAATGAAAATAATAAAAACTTTAATACATCCAAATATTAGACACTCAAAAATGTTTTAAAAATTGGTGAATAGTCCTCTTGAGGGAGTTGGAGGAACCCATAGTTAGTACAAGTATTAGTGCACATTAATTAATATCAACTATGGTCCTCCAAGGGCTGCAGACATAGAATGATGGTAATATCATATACTGAATAGTAACAGTATCAATGACTGTATAGGCTCTATACCAGGCCTCCCCAATCGTACAGCGAGAAGGGCCGAACTGCTCCAAGGAAAAAAAAATTGGGGCCGCACGGGTAAAATCATCATCATCATCATCTCTCCTCCAGCACCTCTCATCATCATCTCATATCTCCCCCAGAACCCCTCACTATCAACCTTTGCGATACTCCCCATCTATCTCTCATACCCCCATCTCTCCCCCTCACCCACACACATAATACTCCCTCTCCACATCAAACACACAATACCCCCTGCACACCACACACATCCCACCCCCCCTGCACCTCACATCCTTCTCCCCCTGCACCTCACATCACTCTCGCCCCCCCTGCACCTCACATCACTCTCTCCCCCCTGCACCTCACATCACTCTCCCCCCTGCACCTCACATCACTCTCCCCCCCTGCACCTCACACCACTCTCCCCCCTGCACCTCACACACTCTCCCCCCCTGCACCTCCAATCATCCCCCCTGCACTCAATCATCCCCCTGCACCTCCAATCATCCCCCTGCACCTCCAATACCCCCCTGCCACACCACCACACACATCCACCCCCCCTGCACTCACATCCTTCTCCCCCCCTGCACCTCACATCACTCTCCCCCCCTGCACCTCACATCACTCTCCCCCCCTGCACCTTACATCACTCTCCCCCCTGCACCTCACACCACTCTCCCCCCCTGCACCTCACACCACTCTCCCCCCCTGCACCTCCAATTCACATCCCCCCTGCACCTCCAATCATCCCCCTGCACCTCCAATCATCCCCCTGCACCTCCAATACCCCCTGCACCTCCAACCACCCTCTCCTGCACCTCTCCAACCACCCTCCCCTGCACCTCCAACCACCCTCCCCTGCACCTCCAACCACCCTCCCCTGCACCTCCAACCACCCTCCCTGCACCCTCCAATGACCCCCCCTGCACCTCCAATGACCCCCCTGCACCTCCAATGACCTCCTGTCACCCCCTATCACCCCCCTGCAACTCCAATCACCCCCTATCACCCCCCCCTGCAACTCCAATCACCCCCCCCTGCAACTCTAATCACCCCTATCACCCCCCCTGCAACTCCAATCACCCCCCCTGCAACTCCAATCACCCCCCCCCTGCAACCCCAATCACCCCCTATCACCCCCCCTGCAACTCTCAATCACCCCCCTGCAACTCCAATCACCCCCCCCCCCTGCAACTGGAATCACCCCCTATAACCCCCCTGCAACTCCAATCACCCCCCCCGCAACTCCAATCACCCCCTATCACCCCCCTGCAACTCCAATCACACCCCCCGCAACTCCAATCACCCCTGCAACTCCAATTACCCCCCCTGCAACTCCAATCACCCCCTATCACCCCCCTGCAACTCCAATCACCCCCCTGCAACTCCAATCACCCCCCCTGCAACTCCAATCACCCCCCCACTTCACCTCCAATCACCCCCCCCACTTCACCTCCAATCACCCCCCCACTTCACCTCCAATCACCCCCACACTTCACCTCCAATCACCCCCCCCTTCACCTCCAATCATCCCCCCCCTTCACCTCCAATCATCCCCCCCCTTGCCCCTCCAATCACCCCCACACTGCTCCTCCAATCATGCCCACACCCTGCCCCTCCAATCACCCCCCCCCTGCCCCTCCAATCACCCCCCCCCTGCCCCTCCAATCACCCCCCTGCCCCTCCAATCACCCCCCCCCTGCCCCTCCAATCACCCCCCCCTGCCCCTCCAATCACCCCCCTGCCCCTCCAATCACCCCCCTGCCCCTCCAATCACCCCCCCCACCCCTCCAATCACCACCCCCCCTGCCCTCCAATCACCCCCCCCTGCCCCTCCAATCACCCCCCCCCCTGCCCCTCCAATCACCCCCCGCCCCCTCCAATCACCCCCCCCCCCCTGCCCCTCCAATCACCCCCCCCTCCAAATCACCCCCCCATCACCCTTCCTGCACCTCACATCACCCTTCCTGCACCTCACATCAATGCACCTCACATCACCCCTGGGACCGCGGGGAATCGCCGCTATTTAAAAAAAAAAAAAATTAAAGTTTTTTTTTTAAGTTTTTTTTTAAAATCTCATCGCGGGCCGCACAGAGAGGCCGGGCGGGCCGCATGCGGCCCGCGGGCCGTATGTTGTGCAGGCCTGCTCTATACCATCTATGAAAATGTATAGTATGTGGAAGTGCTGTTTTAGTAACAAACAGGGACAAACACGGAGGGATAATGATATGAAACTGATGGCCTCAAGATGTATAACCCAATAGGGCACTAGTATACAGCTTCAAAGCCCCCCGTGGATGAAGTGTGTCTCCGTGAAGGAGCGAGTGTAATACACCCTTCCTGATGTCTCCGCGTCCGATGCTATTAGCTGTGACCGGGACACCAGCACATGATTAACCACATTATACACATTATAAACACAGCACACGGAGGTGCAACAGCCAACTGAAACTCTGCAGTGGCCAAACACCCAACAGCTGGGTAAACAATCGTCCAGGTAGCAATACCCGCCCGTATACAAGCCGTGTCTGTATGTAGAGAATAAGGTATGGCCGTCTGCAGCTCCCTCTGTGACGTCACTCCTGCGAAGTCCTATACAACCGACACGTGTTTCGCGTGTATCACACGCTTCATATGGGGAGGAGTCTATACAGGGTTAGCTGAATTGTCCCTCTTCTGTATAGCGTCCCTTTACAAGTGAACCCCTCGCAGGCTTTGACCGACATTCATAGTTACATAGTAGATGAGGTTGAAAAAAGACTTCCGTCCATCAAGTTCAACCTATGCTAAATTTAGACAACAGATACTGTATCCTATATCTATACTTATTGATCCAGAGGAAGGCAAACAAAAAACCCCATTAAGGGGAAAAATTAATTCCTTCCTGACTCCAAGAATTGGCAATCGAATTAATCCCTGGATCAACATCCTTCCCATGTATACTTATTTGGTATATTCTATTTCCTCTGGATCAATACTCGGTACTGTTCACTGACGGCCACCTCTGGGTGTGACGATAGCTTTGTAACAGGCTATTAATAATACACACCAAATATCACTGGGTTGAACTGAACGAGGGTTAGATATAATAAAATATAATTTATTCCTTGAAAAAGGTGAACACAACAAGATATACAAATAACAAACAAAATATGACACTTACTGAAAGGTTTGGACAAGAAAGCCACCAGGATACAGGATGGGCCATTTCTTCCATAATTCAGGTTCAGATGTAGACATCACGACAATACATGAAGATCATGAAGACTATGCATGAAGACATTTGAGTAAGGGCTGACTCTGGTTTAAATACCATTTCAACCCCCTCTCTTACAACCAAGGCGCCGAGCTGGCTAGAAAAATCTCTTTGAAGGAGATTTTGGCTTCCCTTGTAAGTGTGAAGACCGACACTTAAAAACACTCAGTCCCTTTGTTCCTGCCCTTAGCATAAACAATCAGGACAGTTAGCTTTTGATCACCGGGCTAGGCTAATTCCTCAGGATGCCCTTCCTGCCCTATTTAGCATAGCAGATGGAGTCTGCATTTTCAGAGCAGATCCAAAATCCCAGATACACTTTAATACCTACACATATTAAAATACCCGGTTCTGGTAGGTCCAGCGGGTCCAAACTTTCCAGACCTTAATGCCGGAAGTGGTACACTATAGGGTCCAAACAAACCAAGAGATAGTACCAGCACTCTCTGTCTCACAGCTATAGATATAGGCGAATACCAGTGTAGGGAATGAATAATTTAATAACACTAATAATAAACTGAAAATATAGCAACAATAGCCAATACGCCAATGCAAGAATCAATATCACCATAGAGAAAATCAAAAATTAAAGGGGGTAGAGGGGAAAGAAGGAGAAGGGGAAAAAAACATGAAAGAAAAGGAAAAAATCACAAAAATGGAAAAAGGAAAGCAAACTAGGGGGGCGACGTTTCGAGGGGTGACCTCTTCATCTGGCCCATTCCCCCTGGTCCCAAAGGGTCCCAGAGGTACTTCCCTAAGCCTTCCCTCCCCACTGTCAAATAATCCCACACTCAGCTAATGATATAAATCTAGTCTAAAGAGGGCAAATCACATAAGCAGATATCAAATATCAAACAATAAATGTAAATGCAAGAATATTGTAAAAGACACAGAACATATGCAGATATCAGATGTCAATCAGTGAACAAGTATAAGCAACCCCTCTATCAACAGCTCCTGGTGCCCTGTCGAGTGCTTGGGACTCCCAGCTCATTAGCTGAGTGTGGGATTATTTGACAGTGGGGAGGGAAGGCTTAGGGAAGTACCTCTGGGACCCTATGGGACCAGGGGGAATGGGCCAGATGAAGAGGTCACCCCTCGAAACGTCGCCCCCCTAGTTTGCTTTCCTTTTTCCATTTTTGTGATTTTTTCCTTTTCTTTCATGTTTTTTTCCCCTTCTCCTTCTTTCCCCTCTACCCCCTTTAATTTTTGATTTTCTCTATGGTGATATTGATTCTTGCATTGGCGTATTGGCTATTGTTGCTATATTTTCAGTTTATTATTAGTGTTATTAAATTATTCATTCCCTACACTGGTATTCGCCTATATCTATAGCTGTGAGACAGAGAGTGCTGGTACTATCTCTTGGTTTGTTTGGACCCTATAGTGTACCACTTCCGGCATTAAGGTCTGGAAAGTTTGGACCCGCTGGACCTACCAGAACCGGGTATTTTAATATGTGTAGGTATTAAAGTGTATCTGGGATTTTGGATCTGCTCTGAAAATGCAGACTCCATCTGCTATGCTAAATAGGGCAGGAAGGGCATCCTGAGGAATTAGCCTAGCCCGGTGATCAAAAGCTAACTGTCCTGATTGTTTATGCTAAGGGCAGGAACAAAGGGACTGAGTGTTTTTAAGTGTCGGTCTTCACACTTACAAGGGAAGCCAGAATCTGGTATTCGCCTATATCTATAGCTGTGAGACAGAGAGTGCTGGTACTATCTCTTGGTTTGTTAGTACTTCTGAAGGGAATTAGGGTCCCTTCCTGTTCCGTGCACTCTGCAACCTTGCTGAGTCATTGTGTCAGAGTGCTGTCTATCACCCCCCCCCTTTCTACTATAGGGTCCAAGTTTCAGCCTGCTGCGACCTTCGGAACCGGAGTTATACAAATACCACATAAACCGTTTCATATTTTATTATAAAAATCTCCGCTAAAAAGAAATCTCAGCTTTTCACTAAATCCCCATTGAAAACAACGGGCTCTGCCGCCATGGGTTTCAATGGAGCAAATCCGCCGTTGTAGTCAATGGAGTTTCCCGCCATAGACTTTCAATGGAGAACCCGCCGCCATTGAAGTCTATGAGAAAATCCACAAATCTTTACATTTGTCCCCACTCCATCTGGTTGGTCTGAGAGGGCTGGGAAGGGGCACGCATTAAAGCCGGAACAATGGCTACATGCCACCCAAATCCCATCCCTCTGGTCATTCCAGAACCGGAGATATGGACTTACATTTTTCAGCATTTTACACTTAGTCGTTTTTATGCCACGCGGCTTTTCCCCATTGGAATCAATGGCCGGCGCCGCCATAGACAATGCATGGCGCATGCCGCCATTAGATTCAATGGTGCGACCCTCCTTCTCCGCTTGACCCTTTACGGGGGTCCCTCATTCCCGGACCCGGTGGGGGTCGTGTGTGGGGGTCCCTAGGGGCTAGGGGCAAAAAGAATTTTATTCCCAGGGGCCCTAGAACTTAAGATTCCCACGCCAATTGTCTTTGAACTTGACCAAAGTGATTAAACTCTTTTCAAAGACATTGTATCCGCTTTTGCGGTCTGCGGTTTGGATGGCTGCCAACCTGTTCCTCGAGGCCGGCGTTGAGGAATCTCCATTGAAGTCAATGAGCCCATTGACTTACAATGGGAAACCGCCACTCCTCCTCTCGGACGCCACCTGCTGGTCGTCGCTGGAAAACAGGTCCAAAACCGCTACTTCTGCCATTGGAACGCATGGAGCTGCAATGGCGGCCTCTGGAAGGCTGCAAAATGGAGCCTGAAAAGGCTGGAAAAGGGAACAAAGGGCTATAATCACTAAACTAACATTAACCCCTTCCCTCCCGCACCAACCCTAGTGTATGTGTGAGTGCAAACACCAGGATAACACAATACATTTCTACAGGGGAATAAACATTTGGATACTGAAGCAAGGCAAAAACACATTACTGGACCTCAGTCCAGTTAACCCCTTGCTTCCCAGGTGAGAGTACTGGGTGGCCAAATGGGGTGTAACCCCTTTAATCCCGGGCCAAATCCTCTCTATCATGACACTGGGTATACTGGATCTGAGTTAGCTATGGACCGATCGATTGGGTCGATCCAACTATGCCCTAAAGTTCCTATCTGGGGAACCCCATTTGGGCTTAAGCCTCCTCATATCTGAACAAATGGATTCGCCATTGCTACGGACGCTATTTGGGTAGGGCACTTTCCCCAACTATAAAACAACAAATGAGGAAAGATCAATCTTAGTACACATATGTGTACCCAGAAATATATTTTCATTCATCACAGTGAGGCTCCTCCAACTGTCACTCCGAAGAACCTAGTTCTAGAACCTTCGTACTGGCTAAATACACCCCAATAGTGACATCACTGGCCACCAACATACAGTGGGCGTGGCCTCTTTTCTGCCAGGTCACTCTATATCTTATGATGGAGAGGGGCGTTACTTTCAGTGAGCCCAGGCAGTTAACCTGTTAAGGTCATTAACCCCTTACACTACTAGTAGGCACTAGAGAGACTACATGTATGCTGTACAAAGCAGCCAATCACACAGAAAACCGCCATTCATGTCAATGGGGTTTTTCTGCGATTGGACGCTTTGGACACGATTGAGAATTACCTTCTAAGTCTCCTCTGACCCCATTGTATATTGGCCCAAACAGATGGGAGAAGCATAACACAGTGAACAAAATACAACTACTGTATGCGGCAAAATAAATAAAAATAATAGAACCTGGTGTTAATCCTAAAACTCAGTTTAGATTGTTAGCAATTTAAAGCACTTCTAACTCTGTGCTATGCATCAATGATAATTTTATTGACGCAGCACGGTGTTTCATTATATATTAACAAAATGTAACATTCTCCCTTTTTTCTAATGCTGCACCTCACATAACAAGCCGATTGACAAGTGGCAAAAACACCCCGAAAGTAAAAGAAAGAAAGAGCAAGTAGAAGTGTGTGTTGGTGGATTCCACTTGCGTTAATGTCAAAAAGTTTCCTACATGCGATGCAAATTCTCAGCCACAAAACTTTATGCCACTTCAGACTTTAAGGTTTGTGTTTAGTGTAAATAATATATATAAAAAATATTAAGTGACACACCGGTTATACTAGCCTTTAAAAAACTCTACTTCTCTGAGAAACAACTTTTTTTTTAATTGTATTTGCATGAAAACATATAAAAAATAAAATAACTCTCCCTGACTACAGTACTCCCCATTGCCACTCCCAGAATCACAAGCTGATGCAAACTTTGCAGCAAAGGACTTGACACATTGACTCAAAGAGGCACAAGTTGAAAGTGCTGTGGTTCGGATCTATTTCGCTCCAAATGTGCCTAGATAGATCACCCCCAGATATTTGAAGGGAAAGGAGTCCTATTGTTTTCAACTGGATCATTTATTTGATGCCGTTTTTTTGCCCCAGTTTCACTAAGAAAATGCTGACATAACTCCCATTGATGCTTCCCCCATACACTAACTCCCATTGATGCTTCCCCCATACACTACAATGTGATGCTGGCACAGGAAGGGGTTATTGCATTGGTGTTAAAAATGCACCATTGAATAATTACAAAACTGATCACCCCTGCCTCTTATACATAGGTGAAAAGCAGAGGTGATGCAAGTCAAAAGGGAGCCCTAATAAAGATATCAATTCAGGTCCCTTTCTATGCTTTCCCCTCCTACACATGGGTGCTACACTTATAAGCAACCTTGATCCCACTGCACATTTTTAGATTAGTAAATAGAGAATCAAATTAACACCAGAAAAGAAAAATGTGTAATACCCACCCCTTTGGACAAGTTAATGATCCAAGCAATTGCTTATAGTAACTGATCTTGTCTAGTCCACCACCCATAAAGGAAAGATGATGACTGCACTGGCATGAACTGCACCATGAGAGCGTCCCCAATGCCTGCAGCTCCCGTCTGCTCATTGCCCTCCCCATCCCAAACGATCCACCTACATTGCTTGTTAAATCTCGGTGCCTTCAATCGGCTTCAGCTGGTCTCATCTCTCCCCCTCACCACCAGTCCTCACTGTTTGGAATAGGGGTGAGTTACTGCAGGTGCACGCACAGCACACGGGACCGCTGTGGGTTAACGTTCGGTGCAGCACAATCTAAGCTAGCCCGGGCTGTGGCCGCTGCCCTCCCAGACGTCATGAGCGAAGAGCAGCAGCAAGCACAGCAGCAGCTGCCATAGAGTCCGGGAGTCAGACACCGCCTGCCTAGGGTGGGACAGCTGCATGTGGGATGCTACTGCTTGTTGTAAACACTCTCTAGGCAGCAGCATTTAGCAAAGTCTCCATGCTGTCAAATCGATGTTAAAAAAAAAAAACTGATTTAGGAAACAAAAAGGTTTTTATTGCTCTAAAAAATAAATAATGCATCATTGATAAATCTGGTGTTGCTTTTTTTGTCCCCAGTCTTGCCGCTGGGAGACTTCCATAACTAAATCTCTAGCCTAGGGTTGTATTTATTTGTATTTATCAAGGTCCACATGTTTGCAAATACTTGGGGTAAAAACAAGCACAGGCTTCATTCGCCTAACAAAATAATCCCATTGTTTCCAGAGTGACTTGTTTTCTTGGATAAAAGCAGTTTTGCGGCAAGCAGACATTGAATAGCAACTATCCTCTTGTAGTAAAGAAACTGAAAAACAGGATCAGATTTATCAAATAAAACAAATCTGTGGATCAATGTATCACAAGGCTGAAAAAGTGGAGAGAAAAAACGGCACCAGGTTTATCAAAGCAAAGTTACCATAGGGAACAATGGGATTAATTCCTTTAATACATATGGTGCAGATTTTGTTTGTTCCACTTTTGCAGCCCAGATGGACACACACGCACATACACATACATATACATATATACAGTGTTCGACAAACCTATACATTTGCTCGCCCCGGGCGAGTGGATTTAACCCCCGGGCGAGTAAATATTGGCCCAAGCAGCACACGTTTGGTTCTAGGTGGCGAGTAGATTTTTTGGTGATTTGTCAACCACTGCGCATATATATATATATATATATATATATATATATACTTACTGTGGGCTCTCCATTCATTTATATTCACACAGATACACACACACTCTTACATCACTTGCTTTCAGGAACCTTTTGACACCTCTAGCCATAATACACATCCACACCGGGGGAAGGACCAGCACAGATAACATTCCAATAGACACTGTTTTTAAGTATACCTTTTGCTTGCTTCATTCATTGTAACATCGCCGGAAGAAGAGATCAGTGTATCTCGAAAGCTCGCACAAATAAAAGCATTTCGTTAGCCACAGAACGATATCATCTATTTATTTTTTGATTATATATATATATATATACAGTGTTCGACAAACCTATACATTTGCTCGCCCCGGGCGAGTGGATTTAACCCCCGGGCGAGTAAATATTGGCCCAAGCAGCACACGTTTGGTACTAGGTGGCGAGTAGATTTTTTTGTGTGGCAAGTAGATTTTTTGGTGATTTGTCAACCACTGTATATATATATATATTTATATATATATATAGTTATGGTGGGTGAAAAAGGCGACACCGTTAGCATATAGCCAATAAAGAATATCTCTTATGAGCACATTCACATGTCTTAGACAGGTCTGTAACCCTGCCTTTCAACCATTATCACCTCGCATAAAGTGCTACCAGTGTAGCAAGGGATTCTGGGAAATGACATGCAAATGAGACACAATGTGTCACCTTTTGCCTGGAATATCTATTCACATGGAGCCCATTTAAACTGATGTATCACTGTTCACACAGCTTTTAAACACAGCATGGGACTAGCAAAGCAAGTACAGACCACTCACAGACATGTTTCCACCTTGATGGGTATCATCAGTGTGAGGTTGGTTTATACATATATATATATATATATATATATATATATATTTTTTTTTTTTTATTTGTGTTGTGTCAAAATGTCAGTTCTAAAAAGTATTAGACCTTCCAAAAATGTGCCGTAGGGTTGCCAGGTGTCCAGTAATGAACATACATGTGTCTGGTATTATCTCTCTGGACATAGTGACCTGACCGGCTTGGCAGCAGGATTTCCCAGAGCAGGGCTGTTGCTAAGGGGCTGGGCAGCTTCCTCCATCCTGATTTGCTGCTGAGTAATGCAGCCAATCTGGAGGAGGTGTCAGGAGCCTGGGGTTGGGGCCATGGAGAGGAGGAAACAGCATGGAGCAGAGAGGTGTGTGTGGCATCTTTCACCATTGTGTCCAGTATTTTTGGAGAAGCCGCCTGGCAAACCTATAGTGCATCACATGTATAATAACGACATTATTTCATATAGCTCTTTTCTCCAGTCCCTGTCCCATAGAGTTTACAACCTATGTGTTTTTGATGCCTGCGACTGAACATTTAACAGACATTAAACATACCAAGTTTCTTAAATCACATAAAATATTTCTACACCTGCCTATCTTCAGATGGCTTCACCATTTTGGCTTTATTTTTGTTAAATAAATCATGACACGGTGTAATATGTCATGTGTTGTTGTTCATCTGAGGTTTTATTTACCTAATTTTAAGACCTGCTAAGGAACATATTATTGTTATTATGTCCTGATATGTAAAACCATAGAATTCAAAGATGGTGTACTTTCTTTTTCACACAACTGTATATATACTGTTATATATTATACTTTACCACCAGCAATGATGGTAAAAATAAAGACAGCACTCGGCAGTAAGGTCCAAAACACCTATATTCAGCAATAAGTCACACAAGTCCAAGTCCCAGGACTTGTGTGACTTACTGCTGAATACAGTTGTTTTGGATCTTACTGCTGAGTGCTGTCTTTATTTTTACCATCATTGGTGGTGGTAAAGTATACACTACTTATCTTTATGGACCTAGCACCCGACCCATACCTGGAGAGGGAGGGAGAGAATTATTATTATTTAGGCTTGAAATCGTCCTATCTGCAGAGACACAGGGAGATAAAGTGACTTGCCATATCATTTTTAAATTTTGGCATATGACATATATACATGTGACATATATTAGCTCTGAGGCCTGAGTTAGTTCCCTGAGCCACCGTAGCGGAAAATTGTAAGGACAGCCATATGTCAGGAACTTGCCTGTTAGCGATCGCCAGTGGAGCAGGACAAATTGCAGGGGTGGATTCCCCAGGCCTGGAGGTGCAACCGCTCGGCTGCTGGGAAGGGATATTGTTGGGAGGCCATGTATCGTGGGATCACGGATCGCCTGAGAAGGATTCCCTGGTTATATCGGTGTAACCAGGAAGGTACCCACTTGCACCACCAATACACAAAGGGAGGGTAGCGCTGCCATCACACACACACATTTGGGATTGCCTTGACGGACACCTTGCATTCTCGGGTGCCCAAGGGAGAGGGTGCAACCAGGACCCTTAGGGGTGTAATTGCTCCCTGGGATAGGAGGAAGGGATTGTGTTATTCCGTTGCTGTACTGTATTATGCATGTGTATCTGGTGGGACCCTGCTGGTAAAGAGTTATTGTTTATTACTATTATGTGTGTGTGTAGTGTGGCAAACGACTCCCTTTGTGTAGCGCTGCCATTTTCCCAGGCTATTCGCTACACAGTCTTCTAGGGTTTAATTTAAAGAAACGGTGGACAAACATGTACATACACACACAAGAGGCACTCAGTCCTCAACCTTCTGCGGTTTATTTTTCCATTAGTGAGACTAAACATTTCAAACACCATCACTTTAAAGCTGCAGTTCAGTCTATATCCTGCATGTGTGTTTTTTTTTAATAAATCAGTTCTGTAGTAAGAAATAATACTTTTAGCATTTTCTGTTTTTAAAAAAACAACTTTGAAAGACCAATTTTCTTGTATTCTATTTTAACAAGCATTTGCTAAGGCATTGCCCCTTCATGGCCTGTCACAAACCCAGGCACACCCCTTTGTCAGCACTGCCCTCCCTCTCTCTAAACGTGCACTAGCATCTGGTCACATGATCTTCCTCATAGCACATTCAAGGAAGCTGGAGAAAAGGGATCAGCCATGCATAGCAGCTCGGATAGGCGATTTCAAACTTATTACAGTGTTTATTCCATTCATTGCACGTGTATATAATGTAAAATTGTAATAATTCCATTTATAGCAAACGTGTATATGTGAATATTATTTAGATGTATATGTATGTTACTGAAATGTGGAGTGAGTGTGTAGGTAAATACACACTACACTTCCACTGCATATATATATATATATATATATATATATATTATATATATTATATATGTATGTATATGTGACTTTATGTGAGTAAAAAAGTGACAAAAACCCTCCATAGCAAGGCAAATAGCAAATGGAAATATTACTGTATGCTCATTTGTATGAATATATATATTTATATACACACACTTCAAATACGGATAGTGATTCACGTAAATGATATATATATTCACTTTCTGGGAGTATAAGAGTGACTGTCCTGTTGTTCCTTTTTTTGTATCCATCATTGAATGGTATGCACCCTCTCTTTACGTTTATTTTATACTAGCTGAGAGACCCGGCGTTGCCCGGGATGTAATATTCCCGCTCCTCTCTCTCTCCTCACCCCTCCCTCTCTCTCTGTTTGTCCCCCATTCACATCAATCCAGTTCCCCCCCTCCCTCCTTTACAGCTTCATGCAGTGTGTGTGCGTCAGTCATTGTGTGTGCGTCAGTCAGTCAGTGTGTGTGCGCGCGCGTCAGTGAGTCTGACGCAGAAACACAAACACACAGACTGACTGATGCACACACACACACAGTCAGTGTGTGCGTGTGTGTGTGCCTCAGTCAGTCAGTGTGTGTGTGCGGCAGTCAGTCAGTCATTCAGTCAGTGTGTGGGTGTGGGTGTGTGCGCGCACGCGCGTCAGTAAGTGTGTGTGTGTCAGTCAGTGTGTGTGTGTGTCAGTCAGTGTGTGTGTGTGTGTGTGTGTGTGTGTGTGCGCGCGTCAGTCAGTGTGTGTGTGTGTCAGTGTGTGTGTGTGTGTGTGTGTGTGTCAGTGTGTGTGTGTGTGTGTGTGTGTGTGTGTGTGTCGGTGTCAGTATGTGTGTGTCAGTGTATGTGTGTGTGTGTACCATTCATTGTGTGTGTGTGCGCGCGCGTCAGTCTGTGTGTGTGTGTGTGTGTGTGTGTCAGTCAGTGTTTGTGTGTGTCAGTCAGTGTGTGTGTGTGTGTGTGTGTGTGTCAGTGTGTGTGTTTGTTTGTGTCAGTGTGTGTGTGTCAGTGTGTGTGTGTGTGTGTGTGCGCAGCAGTCAGTGTGTGTGTGTGCAGCAGTCAGTGGGTGTGTGTGCAGCAGTCAGTGGGTGTGTGTGTGTGTGTGTGTGTGTGTGTGTGCGCGCGTCAGTCTGTGTGTGTGTGCGTGTGGCTGTGAGGGGTTGTGTGCATGCGGCTGTGAGGGGTTGTGTGCGTGCGTCAGTATGTATGTGTGTGTGTCAGTCAGTGCGTCAATCAGTCAGTGTGTGTGTGTGCGTGCGTCAGTCAGTCAGTGTGTGCGTGCGTCAGTCAGGGTGTGTGCGTGCGTCAGTCAGAGTGTGTGCGTGCGTCAGTCAGGGTGTGTGTGCGTGCGGCTGTCAGTGTGTGTACGTGCGGCTGTCAGGGTTTGTGTGCGTGCGCCAGTCAGGGTTTGTGTGCGTGCGCCAGTCAGGGTTTGTGTGCGTGCGCCAGTCAGGGTGTGTGTGCGTGCGTCAGTCAGGGTGTGTGCGTGCGTCAGTCAGGGTCTGTGCGTGCGTCACTCAGGGTGTGTGCGTGCGTCAGTCAGGGTGTGTGCGTGCGTCAGGGTGTGTGAGTGCGTCAGTCAGGGTGTGTGCGTGCGTCAGTCAAAGGGCAGGCGTGGGGGGGGTGAAGGGCAGGGGTAGGGGGGGTGAAGGGCAGGGGTAGGGGTGGGTGAAGGGTAGGGGTGGGTGAAGGTCAGGGTTAGGGGGGGTGAAGAGCAGGGGTAGTAGGGGGGGTGAAGGGCAGGGGTAGAGGGGGGTGAAGGGCAGGGGTAGGGGGGGTCAAGGGCAGGGGTAGGGGGGGTGAAGGGCAGGGGGTGTGAAGGGCAAGGGTAGGGGGGGAGAAGGGCAGGGGTAGGGGGGGTGAAGGACAGGGGTAGGGGGGGGTGGGGTGAAAGTGAGGCACAAATTGTTGGCAGGAGTAAAATGTCCACACACACACACACACACACACACACACACACACACACACACACACACACACACACACACACACACACACACACACACACACACACACACACACACACACACCGGGAGTGAGAGGTGGTGGAGAGTGGGACTGGCGCAGATCCGAGGCTGCTTGGCCCCCCAGCGGCTGGGGAGTTGGCGGCCGGGGGGGTAAGGGAGCGGGCGGGGGGGGTAAGGGAGCGGGCGGGGGGGTAAGGGAGCGGGCGGGGGGGGGAAGGGAGCGGCGAGGGGGTAAGGGAGCTTTGGCGGCTGGGGTAGGAGGGCCGCGCTTACCCCCTTTGTGAGTGTTTGTATGATATAGATATATATGCACACGCACGCATATACATGCGCACGCCCACACATACACGTGCACACGCACACATACATGCACACACGTATACATGCGCACACGCACACATACACACATACATGCGCTCACGCACACATACATGCGCACACGCACACAAACATGCGCACACGCACACATAAACATGCACACACGTACACATAAACATGCACACACGTATACATGCGCACATAAACATGCGCAAACGCACATATATACACACACCTTGCATTCTTGGGTGCCCAAGGGAGAGGGTGCAACCAGGACCCTTAGGGGTGTAATTGCTCCCTGGGATAGGAGGAAGGGATTGTGTTATTCCGTTGCTGTACTGTATTATGCATGTGTATCTGGTGGGACCCTGCTGGTAAAGAGTTATTGTTTATTACTATTATGTGTGTGTGTAGTGTGGCAAACGACTCCCTTTGTGTAGCGCTGCCATTTTCCCAGGCTATTCGCTACACAGTCTTCTAGGGTTTAATTTATAGAAACGGTGGACAAACATGTACATACACACACAAGAGGCACTCAGTCCTCAACCTTCTGCGGTTTATTTTTCCATTAGTGAGACTAAACATTTCAAACACCATCACTTTAAAGCTGCAGTTCAGTCTATATCCTGCATGTGTGTTTTTTTTAATAAATCAGTTCTGTAGTAAGAAATAATACTTTTAGCATTTTCTGTTTTTAAAAAAACAACTTTGAAAGACCAATTTTCTTGTATTCTATTTTAACAAGCATTTGCTAAGGCATTGCCCCTTCATGGCCTGTCACAAACCCAGGCACACCCCTTTGTCAGCACTGCCCTCCCTCTCTCTAAACGTGCACTAGCATCTGGTCACATGATCTTCCTCATAGCACATTCAAGGAAGCTGGAGAAAAGGGATCAGCCATGCATAGCAGCTCGGATAGGCGATTTCAAACTTATTACAGTGTTTATTCCATTCATTGCACGTGTATATAATGTAAAATTGTAATAATTCCATTTATAGCAAACGTGTATATGTGAATATTATTTAGATGTATATGTATGTTACTGAAATGTGGAGTGAGTGTGTAGGTAAATACACACTACACTTCCACTGCATATATATATATATATATATATATATATATTATATATATTATATATGTATGTATATGTGACGTTATGTGAGTAAAAAAGTGACAAAAACCCTCCATAGCAAGGCAAATAGCAAATGGAAATATTACTGTATGCTCATTTGTATGTATATATATATTTATATACACACACTTCAAATACGGATAGTGATTCACGTAAATGATATATATATTCACTTTCTGGGAGTATAAGAGTGACTGTCCTGTTGTTCCTTTTTTTGTATCCATCATTGAATGGTATGCACCCTCTCTTTACGTTTATTTTATACTAGCTGAGAGACCCGGCGTTGCCCGGGATGTAATATTCCCGCTCCTCTCTCTCTCCTCACCCCTCCCTCTCTCTCTGTTTGTCCCCCATTCACATCAATCCAGTTCCCCCCCTCCCTCCTTTACAGCTTCATGCAGTGTGTGTGCGTCAGTCATTGTGTGTGCGTCAGTCAGTCAGTGTGTGTGCGCGCGCGTCAGTGAGTCTGACGCAGAAACACAAACACACAGACTGACTGATGCACACACACACACAGTCAGTGTGTGCGTGTGTGTGTGCCTCAGTCAGTCAGTGTGTGTGTGCGGCAGTCAGTCAGTCATTCAGTCAGTGTGTGGGTGTGGGTGTGTGCGCGCACGCGCGTCAGTAAGTGTGTGTGTGTCAGTCAGTGTGTGTGTGTGTCAGTCAGTGTGTGTGTGTGTGTGTGTGTGTGTGTGTGTGTGTGTGTGTGTGTGTGTGTGTGTGTGTGTGTGTGTGTGTGCGCGCGTCAGTCAGTGTGTGTGTGTGTGTCAGTGTGTGTGTGTGTGTGTGTGTGTCAGTGTGTGTGTGTGTGTGTGTGTGTGTGTGTCGGTGTCGGTGTCAGTATGTGTGTGTCAGTGTATGTGTGTGTGTGTACCATTCATTGTGTGTGTGTGCGCGCGCGTCAGTCTGTGTGTGTGTGTGTGTGTGTGTGTCAGTCAGTGTTTGTGTGTGTCAGTCAGTGTGTGTGTGTGTGTGTGTGTGTGTGTCAGTGTGTGTGTTTGTTTGTGTCAGTGTGTGTGTGTCAGTGTGTGTGTGTGTGTGTGTGCGCAGCAGTCAGTGTGTGTGTGTGCAGCAGTCAGTGGGTGTGTGTGCAGCAGTCAGTGGGAGTGTGTGTGTGTGTGTGTGTGTGCGCGCGTCAGTCTGTGTGTGTGTGCGTGTGGCTGTGAGGGGTTGTGTGCATGCGGCTGTGAGGGGTTGTGTGCGTGCGTCAGTATGTATGTGTGTGTGTCAGTCAGTGCGTCAATCAGTCAGTGTGTGTGTGTGCGTGCGTCAGTCAGTCAGTGTGTGCGTGCGTCAGTCAGGGTGTGTGCGTGCGTCAGTCAGAGTGTGTGCGTGCGTCAGTCAGGGTGTGTGTGCGTGCGGCTGTCAGTGTGTGTACGTGCGGCTGTCAGGGTTTGTGTGCGTGCGCCAGTCAGGGTTTGTGTGCGTGCGCCAGTCAGGGTTTGTGTGCGTGCGCCAGTCAGGGTGTGTGTGCGTGCGTCAGTCAGGGTGTGTGCGTGCGTCAGTCAGGGTCTGTGCGTGCGTCACTCAGGGTGTGTGCGTGCGTCAGTCAGGGTGTGTGCGTGCGTCAGGGTGTGTGAGTGCGTCAGTCAGGGTGTGTGCGTGCGTCAGTCAAAGGGCAGGCGTGGGGGGGGTGAAGGGCAGGGGTAGGGGGGGTGAAGGGCAGGGGTAGGGGTGGGTGAAGGGTAGGGGTGGGTGAAGGTCAGGGTTAGGGGGGGTGAAGAGCAGGGGTAGTAGGGGGGGTGAAGGGCAGGGGTAGAGGGGGGTGAAGGGCAGGGGTAGGGGGGGTCAAGGGCAGGGGTAGGGGGGGTGAAGGGCAGGGGGTGTGAAGGGCAAGGGTAGGGGGGGAGAAGGGCAGGGGTAGGGGGGGTGAAGGACAGGGGTAGGGGGGGGTGGGGTGAAAGTGAGGCACAAATTGTTGGCAGGAGTAAAATGTCCACACACACACACACACACACACACACACACACACACACACACACACACACACACACACACACACACACACACACACCGGGAGTGAGAGGTGGTGGAGAGTGGGACTGGCGCAGATCCGAGGCTGCTTGGCCCCCCAGCGGCTGGGGAGTTGGCGGCCGGGGGGGTAAGGGAGCGGGCGGGGGGGGGTAAGGGAGCGGGCGGGGGGGTAAGGGAGCGGGCGGGGGGGGAAGGGAGCGGCGAGGGGGTAAGGGAGCTTTGGCGGCTGGGGTAGGAGGGCCGCGCTTACCCCCTTTGTGAGTGTTTGTATGATATAGATATATATGCACACGCACGCATATACATGCGCACGCCCACACATACACGTGCACACGCACACATACATGCACACACGTATACATGCGCACACGCACACATACACACATACATGCGCTCACGCACACATACATGCGCACACGCACACAAACATGCGCACACGCACACATAAACATGCACACACGTACACATAAACATGCACACACGTATACATGCGCACATAAACATGCGCAAACGCACATATATACACACACAAACATGCACACGTATACATGCGTACACGCACACATATACATGCGCACACGCACA
>NC_134483.1:111062777-111067777 GCF_040206685.1 Ascaphus truei | reverse complement strand
CATATCCCTATCTGCAATGTTGGCTGGGTAAGCCAGTTACCAACATTAAATACCCAGATATAACATTCAATCCTTAACTGTCAGATGAGGACAGCGTCCCAATAGATTCTCAGATGCTGCAACACGTGAGGGTGCCGTCTACCCCGAACTGGATCCTGGGGAGCAACGTCTTTCCAGGCTCTAAGTGAGACTGAAGCAACCAACCTAACTGCAATATATACTTCTTCCTCAATTAGGAGAGCAGGTGAGTGAAAACCAGAACCACTGTAAACTCTGATCTGGAGTTTCCATCCCACAATCTCAGCAAATGTGAAACTGTGGAATGGATAATTTTTTCCCTTTTTTGCACTTTCTGCCTTAAATCGGACAGACAGCTGCCTAATTTTCTGGGACTATGTCACAGTAGTTATTTGCTGTATTCCTACGTATGTTCCCGTGAGGAGCCATCTCGTCTATGTCGGGATCACCATGGGTGGAGGCGCTGTACCTGGCACCCCCAAGCTCCCTATGAGCAGAGGCTCAAGCCTTCTGTGAGCCTGCAGGTTAGCACCATAACACCCATTGTATGCAAATCCATCTCAGGGGGGTGGGAGGGGGGTAAAAGGGTGTTACATTGGGAGGTGCTGCTAAGATTCAGACGGGGGTGCACAAAATTTTAAAGAAATACCATGTTTCTACCGTCCAGACAAAAGGCCGTGGAGTTTCAGGTACCTCCCCGCCATGTGGTCACCGTCGGGCATGTCCCGGCAGCAATTCCCTCATACAGTGTTTGCCTAGCCCTGAGGCAGTTTCCGGGGTTAGCCACAGCCCGATCGCCAGCTGTATCTGTACTGGTATATACCAGTTTTTAATTGCACTAGGTTATATAAGCATATGCTTTGATATTTTAACCCCTTCTGGGCTTATTTCACATAACACTAGTATGCATTTAGCGTAGGGACCTGCTAATGAGACTTACCTTGACGTGGTTAGCAGGCTTGGCATTATTTGATCAAAGGATGTATACCAAAAGTCTCCTTTTTTTATAGGTATTTACACCATACATATATTTATATTCCCCATTGATTGCTATCCCAAAGGGAGAAGCGCAGGGATTCACTTTCTGTTTTGCACATTTGTATGGCCATTTCCTTCACTAGCTGCATGCTCTTTACATGGAGAAGCGCGGTGATTATATATTTGTTAAACATTTATATATGTAAAACAAATATATATATACATATACATTTAGTGCAGTTTGCACTTGTTTTGCACAAAGGAAACTCAAAAGTGACTGTTATTTTGTCCTGTATGGGCTATGAATAACTGTCTAAAAGCAATGTCTAAAGGGCACAATACAAGTAATCTTAATAGATTAACCATTTAGCTGTGAGAGGGGCCTGCAATCAGTGGCGGATTTCCCATTAAGCCTGGGCTTAGGGAGGCAAAATTTTGAGGCGGTAAATTTCCCTTCCCCCCTCTCCCATATACAGAGGCCGCACTCTCTTCCCCACTGATTGCCGGGGGAATCGTGGGGGCCTCTGTACAGTTCTTACCTTCTCCTGCAGCGCTGCCCTCCTCCTTCGTGCCGCCCTCCTCCTACAGTGTCAAATGACGCTGTGACGTCACATGGTGTCGCGTCAAATTATGCCGTGACGTCCCGTTACCATGACAATGAGAAGCCACGGGACGTCAAGTTGCTGTGGCAATGCTAAGCCATGTGACGTCACAGCGTTATTTGACGCTGAAGGAGGAGGGCGGCACCAGGTAAGTGCTTAAGTGTGGCGGTTTTGTAAAACCACCACTGCCTGCAATGTATTGCCTAATTGGCGCCTCTGGCTGCAGCCATGGGATTCATGGTCTGTCGCTTATATTTTGCCCGGTGTTGCTGCTGGGATACAGACATACAGATAAACAGACCCCATTGTGTTTTAAAGCAGAAATCAACCTACCTAACCCCTTCTTTTTTTACAGGATAGGTTCCTGAAGCAGATCCGCGTTATTTTCAGTTACAGAGATCCCCGTTTCCCGAGATACTAGTCAGTATTATTACAAGTGTTATTTCCTGGCTTTGCGCTGGGTTTTAAATGGCCATTTACAGGTGATTTAAAGTGCCATTTTGTGGGGACTGAAATTCTGATCCCTTCATTCTGGAAAAAAATTAAATAAAAAGTCTGGGATTGTATGGGATTGCTTTCTAGCAGCAGAACAGGCTGCAATGCGTTTACATTTTTTCTTTTTTTCCTTTTAAATTACAGGATTGAAGCACGGGGTCTCCGGAGCTGAACTGTGTTAATTTCAGCTCCAGGGACCCCCTGCTTCCAGAGATCCTCACCTCTGCAGCGGTATCTCCACCTGATGAATGGTCCATATGGGACCTGAAACGTTGTCTTCCCACTGTTCTTGGCTGTCACATTAAATGGAGAATTGCATGATGAACTTGTTAGTAGAGCTCTATTTTGTATCTCTGTCCTACAGGAGACCTGTACTTTGAAGACATTGTTATCTATGTTATGTTGGCTGCACAAGCAGGATTCTCCTTGCCTGAAACTGTTTCCCCACACCTTGGAATATAATTGTATCTTTCCAATCAGAGAAACTGTGTGCCTAACATAATGGTGGTGTTTAAATGTTCTACATCACGCTGGACAATAGGAAGCCATGAAAGCATCCATTGCAGATTCCTATTAGCCAGTGTGACCGGGACATTTAAAATTCACAGATACCGGCAGCAGGCACAGTCAGAGGTAAGTATCTCAGGAAGCAGGGGGGTCTCCAGAGCTGAAATTAACACAGTATCCTGCTTCAAACCTGTCATTTTAAATATATGTATATTACTTGAACTAGGATTCGCCCTAGACCTGATTCCCTGACCATTAAGGGACCTGATCCCTGAAGTATTGCAAAAAATCTTTCCAGTGTCTAACAAAAAACATGGAAATATTGATTTGTGGTAACCAATAAAAAAAGCTCTCAATTGCCACTGGAGCAAGAATGACCCAGATGGCCATATTGAGTTAAGTATTCTTATCTGGTTGTATATATGAATATCTTGAGATTCGGGGGACCTCTGGTAGGAAATAAGACCAACTGCTTTAAAACAGTAGAAGACAGGGTTTCCACCACACCGGGTTTGACCCGGACCTACTGGTTTTGGCCACGTATCTCAGTGCTACCTATTAAACCTCTGGGAGGCTGCGTTCGGTGGTGTTCAGCGACGGCAACGTCTGTTAGCATCCCTTGCGTCCTCTCGGCATTTTCCCCTTCAACTCCTTTCAATATGGCCAAGCGGCGTCAAATGGCGCAGCGTTGCGATGTCAACGGGAATGCAACGTGACATCACAGCATCACGTGACACCCGTTGCCATGACAATGTGATGCTACGTGACATCATGCGGCACCGCGTGGCCATGACAACATGACGTCATCGTGTGACACCTCGGCGCCATAAGGCATCCCGTTGTCATGGCAACTTGACACCGCGTGACATTGTGACGTCATGTAGCATTCTGTTATCATGGCAACGCAGCGCCATGTGACGCCACGCTGCCATATTGACGGGTTGCAGGGGGAGATGCTGGGAGGATGTTGAAAGGATGCCGGGAGATGAAGGTAAGATCTAAATTTAAAAATGTTGTCTCCGGGATAGCCTTCAGTAGAAGGTGGCAACCCTGGTAGAGGAGAAGCTTGCAAAGGATAAGTGAATTAGAATGGTGATTCTAACAATTTTATAGAGTCTTGGCACTGAGAAATGAATTCTGCTTTAGGTATCATGTGATATACCTTAGAATCATTGATCGCAATAAAAAGAAAAGCTACAGAAGGAGTCATTATTGGGCTAAACCTACAGTAAGTCCTAATTGCTTTATTACTTTATCTACTCCAGTGCTACAATTAACTGCATGCCCACCCTTCATAGAAAATATTACAATCTCAAATTATAGCAGGATTATTTATTTTTCTACATGGAAGTTCAACCACAACTTTGGGATTCTGGTTAACATAGTCCCCTTCAGTGCAGGTTCTGAATGTGCTATATTAGATACTGTATGGATAATCTCGGATATATATTCTTTATTCTGTAACACTGTATACAGCTCCCAAACTGCAAATCCTATATAAGTGAATGCATAAACAGTGCAGTTGTTCTCCTCTGTCCTGTTATCCAGGCCTCTCACATGTAGCATTCTGTTTTTGAAGGTAATGTTCTGCCACACAGTCTCATTGTTTCAATTCCCGATTGCAGCTCTGCTGGTGTGCCTGCATACAAAGAGCTTGTACTGTGCTCTATAACCATACGCTGCAGGCCTGTTTGTTATTTGGCAGGGAAGTAAACACATTCCCAGGCACGACTCATAGCCTTCACTCATTGTCATAGTAACTATAGAGAACTGTGGAAAGTACATAATATAAAGGAGTACCAATCTGTCGGGTTAACTGAATTCCTCCCATGTTTTGTTTAAAATACCACTCAGTGATATATTAAATAGATCAGAAACACGTGAGTTACAATACTGGGAGACTAAGGCTGCGCTTATAGTGCCGGCGACGGCAACAGCGACGCGACGTCGCTTCAAAACAAATGCATTGAATCTGTAGCATGCGCTTACAGTAGGGGCGATGGCGACAGAGCGACGGAGCGACGAAGAGACATGAATCTCTGTAGTCAGTAGAATTTGATTTTTACAGAGACGGTCTCCTCATGTGACAGGCTGTAACCAATCAGACAGCTTCTGATCTGATGCAGGGAGAGGGGAAATGTGTCTGTGTGTGAGTTCAGGGAGAGGGGGTGGGTGGGATTGTGTGTGTGGGATTGTGGGATTGTGGGATTGTGAGTGATTGTGTGTGTGGGGGGGGGATTGTGTGTGTGTATTTGTGTGGGATTGTGAGTGTGTGGGATTGTGTGAATGTGTGTGTGGGAGGGGGGATGGGGTGTGTGTGGGAGGGGGGATGGGGTGTGTGTGGGATAGTGTGATTGTGTGTGTGGGAGTGTGTGTGTGATTGTGTTTGTGAGTGATTGT
>NC_134483.1:111030277-111057777 GCF_040206685.1 Ascaphus truei | reverse complement strand
AATGAAATGAAACAGTACAAAACACAACGTTTCATCCTTCAAGAGGACTTTCTCAAGTGACTTCTCTAACCAGTCACTTGAGAAAGTCCTCTTAAAGGATGAAACGGTGTGTTTTGTACTGTTTAATTTCACTAAGAAAATCCGAAGTTGCCCTGGATCATTCTTTTTCTCTATATACTGGATTTTTAGACAGATATCCCTGAACCAGGAGCACCAGTGAATTGCAAGTATCTTTACTTTTTTCTATGTGGTGTGCAGCTCCCCTTACCCTATTACTTCCTGGTAAAACATTTGATAAATAAATAAATAAATAGGGAGAACTAGTCAGTATGTTGTTAAGTGACTTTAGGTTGTAATTAGAGTTTGGGGAATCAATCAGGGAATATCTCAATCTATCAATCCTACAGGGCATTATAAAAATCTACTTGCATAATCAGGGAGCCCTATCTGAGTGTATTGATAAATAGAGATGGAATATTTTGGGGGACGAATTTGGATCTGCAGCAGATCAGACATCCTTTGGTCTGTGCATTTCAGCGGATCAATCTCTAAAAGGGCGATTCGCGTTTTGCAGATTTTTTTTAATTATTATTATTTATTATTAATACACTCCACGGATTCCACATTATTAATACACTCCACGGATTCCGCAATCCATTGACTGATTTGTAGAATCCAATCCATGGATTCAGCAATCTGTGGCGGATTCTTAAGAACCCACCAACGGATTGCTGAATCCACGGATTGAATTCTACAAATCCGTCAACGGATTGTATCCAATGGCGGTTTTTTGATGAATCCGTGCAGATTAAAACCGAACAAATCCGTTTGCAGATTTTACACCGCAAAAGGGATTTTGGCGGGAAAATGCGAGAAAATCTGGGAAACTGATTTGGGCGTATTCGCCCATCTGTATTGATGAAATAAGTTAAGAGAAAACTGGGACTGTTTGAATACAAAACTATTTCAAGTTTAAAAAAATATATATATATATATCTTTCCCCCGAATATATGGTCTATAATAAAAAGTATTTTATATATTTTATTATATACTTTTGGTGTGCAGCATGACTATTCATTGTTCTATAATAAGAAGACAGCATATACAGAATGCTATGTACAGGCATACCCCGCTTTAAGTACACTCACTTTAAGTACACTCGCGAGTAAGTACATATCGCCCAATAGGCAAACGGCAGCTCACGCATGCGCCTGTCAGCACGTCCTGAACAGCATTACCGGCTCCCTACCTGTACCGAAGCTGTGCGCAAGCGGGGAGACTATAGAGCCTGTTACACATGTGTTATTTACATCAGTTATGCACGTATATGACGATTGCAGTACAGTACATGCATCGATAAGTGGAAAAAAGGGAGTGCTTCACTTTAAGTACATTTTCGCTTTACATACATGCTCCGGTCCCATTGCGTATGTTAATGCGGGGTATGCCTGTAGTTATACAGAATGCTATGTAGTTATACAATGTGTACAGTATTATCAATTCTGACTATTGTAATTTATATCTGTATTCCTTTGCTTGGAGAATACATATTGCAAAAATGATCTAATCCCTCTTCTCTCCTGGTCCCCTCTCTGTGATACTAAATGGAAACCAGAAGTAAGAATGCAACTTACTGGTCATAAACGTCTGGCCAAGTCCTTATTTCAAGTACAGTTGCTCACTAGAGATTTCTAGATTTCATCATCTTTAGGGACAGAAGTCTGCAAAACCAGTGAAGACAGATCATTCTCTGGTGATCAAACTTTTTACCAAGGTATAACGGATTTATTGTCAGTACAAACATGTAAAAGTGCATGTATTGCCAAATCATACTTTAACCAAGCATTGTAATTACTTAAGCTTTGTGTATTTATCCAAATGTTTATGATTTAGTATTTAAAATCTAAATAACAAAAGCAAGCTAGGCTAGATTATTGTAGCAAAATCATGATAAAGTGGACTTGATGTCAGCATTTCGATCCACAAGGGCGTTACAATCTAAACAAAGACATCCTAATAGTTCTCTGTGATCCTTTGTTCTTTTCTGTTTTACTAAAATCATAGATGCTAAAATATCTCATATTAGGTACATTTTAGGGGCGTGGGATATTTGGAAAATAAATGGGTAATATCTCAAAACGAATCAGCAGTCGCTGAAAAGTGCTCGTTTCAGCAGTCACACAAGGAGACTCTTTGCCTTTGGTAATGGTTAATTGCTGAGTACCATTATTGCAATAAGAACCTGGCATTGCACTGTCCTTTGTGACAAAGAGGCGACCTTCCATCTACAGGGCCCCAGCACTGACATGTTCTCCACACTCACAGGACACGCCCAACATGTCATACGGATTGCGATTGGCTACCGGGCCCAAGCCTTTATGACGTAATTGGGAGGGGCACTGCGGGGCGGGGCTGAGGTATCATTACATGCACGAGATTAGGAGGTCCTTATAACGTCTATGGGTGGAGGAGGTCTTCTCCCGCGGCACTGTAGAAGGAGGCCAGGTGCTGGTGAGAAGATGCCGGGAAAGGAGATGGGATGGTTGTGTGGGAGACTGGTGAATAAATTTTCAACACAAGGTACATAATGTAACAGCTGAGGTTTTGGGTGGTACATAGTGTAACAGCTGAGGTTTTTTTGGGGGGGGCGGGGGGTCAACATGTTATCTGGTGTCACCTTATCTTCACACCCATGGGTCCCTGTTGCTTGTTTTCACTCCAGCTCAAGTGTTTCAGAGAGCAGCAAAGGATTTTATAGGGAAGATCATGGAGGAGTTTCCGTCCATAGTGGAATTAAATTCATCGCAGCAGGTATTTCATACTTTTATCAGTAAAGAGAAAGAAAGGTTAGAAGGATATCAGCTCGTTCTCTCTTCTGTAACAGGAGTGCTTTACAAGGAAGCCAGTTAATGTACTGTTCTACTGATTGGGCACAGTGGTAAGATTACATGAAGGCAGTTGGCTCATATCAGTGAATGTCTGCAAATGTATTCACATCACTTTAATTGTAACCTCTCCAGTGCCAAATAACTATTGTTGTTGTACAGTGTGCCCCGGATATCATTAATGATGGTTCTTCTTCCACCAGTTATTTCTTACCATTCTGGATGCATTATGCACACTTTGCTATGTTATTTCCATCACTAATAAATAGTTAATTCAGTTCCGTTTTCAAATGTATTTCTCTTTTGTTGTTTTATATGTCACAATTTTGTATTTTAAGAGAATACAAAATGTATTGTACTTGAACATTGATAATGATGATAATAATAATTTTATTTCATATAGTACATTTCTCCCAATGGGACTCCGTGCTTCACAATTGGTGTAGCGCACAGTACACTGCACATAGGATTGTTACAGACACAGTCGGCAGTGGATATTCACAGTTGAGTGCAAATAGCCGCACGGCTATTCGCACTCAGTAGGAAATAAAATGGAAAAATAATAAACATCCGAGCCAGGAATCGAACCCTGGTCCACTCTGTTAATGGGCTGTAGCATTACCAATTGAGCTATAAGACTTTATGATGCTTTGCTAGTGAATAAAGGTATAGAAGGTAGACACAGAGCACTCCCCTATTGACATTACAGTATTCATAGCCGCACGGCTATTCGCACTCAGTTGCAAATAAAATGGGGAAAAAATAAACATCCGAGCCAGGAATCGAACCCTGGCCAACTCTGTTAATAGGCTGTAGTATTACCAATTGAGCTATAAGACTTTATGATGCTTTGGTAGTGAATAAAGGAGTAGAAGGTAGACAGAACACTCCCTTATTTCCTACTCAGTGCGAATAGCCGTGCGGCTATTTGCACTCAACTGTGAATATCCACTGCCGACACCAGTCCCTGCCCAGATGAGCTTACAATCTATGTTTTTGGTTCCTGAGACACAGGGAGATAAAGTGACCTGCCCAAGGTCTGTTAATAAATGTGAACATACAGAAAACTTACCTAAATCATTTAGCATCTGAATGGTATAAAATGCATAATAGAGATATGGCCATCAATAACAAGTAAATATACAAACACAATACATATACATGTGATCCTTCTTCACTAGTAGAGACTAGCAGTAGAAACAGGTCAGATTGTGGTATCCCAATATATAGATAGATAGCCCCCTTTCGTTATGATTAAGGGAACTACGCGTGCTGCTGTGCCTGTTTGCTCACAGGAGGCCTACGCCTCCGCCGCTCATAGCCTGGGGTGAGCTCTTCCTCCTCTCGGTACAGCGCCTCCACCTATGAGGGATCCCAGCGTTGGCGGAATAACCCCTCAAAGGAACCAATACAGTAATGAATAATGCACACAGGTATATCACGGATCTTTAATGTACACACACAATAACATATACTAAACACATGCAACAATAGTTCTCCTGTACCAACAGTGTACACCCAATGTCCCACACTTGGTGAATCCCCCAAAGTACTGAGTGTGTGGTGGCACCAATAACCCTGGTGTCCTTCCCAATGTCAGTCCCACCCAAGTGTGAGGTAGCACTACCCCTGTGAATCGTTGGTGCACTTTATACCTGCCTGCGCACTCCTGTACCCAGTGCAGCTGGATGAAACAAATGGATCAATCAGGTCCCACGACGTGGGGCCTCCAACAATCCCTCTCTCCTTATGAGTCCCAATCCGCTGTGTGAGGCGAGCTCCAGCTGGAGTGTCTCACCGGGTCTCAGGCCGCAGGGCACTGCGTGGCCGTCTGGTCACCGGTGTATCAGCACTACTATAGAGCTAAACGGGAAGCGTCCCTATCTGGGGCCTTCCCTGCAACACTGCACAGTAGTGACTCAGGGCCTAGCTGGGGCCTAAGGGGGTAAGACTAGGCTTAGTCTAGGGAAGCACTGTTCCCTGAACACTACCTGCTCTGTTGCCTTCTCCCTCAGGACTGACTTGTGGTCCGTTTGCGCGCCACACTTAATCCCTTCCTCCTTGCATCTAGAGCCCTATTGGCTGTACTTCCCCACATGGTGCCAACTTCCCTAAGGATCACTTGTAGTCCCCTGGCCGCATATGCAGAGCTCCCTGTAATGGCTGCCGCAACATCTACCTATTGTGCATGCGCACCGCTTCTTCTACGCATGTGCGACATCCAAAATGGCAGCCCCCGCTTATACATATACTCGGCTACATATACATACATACATACATATACAGGTTATCCCCGTTATCCAACGTTTCAACTTACAACTAATGGCATATCCAACGCTTCACAATGCAACCCTGTGGGCCGTTTTTCGACGCAGGAATGCGTTATCCGACGCCTGAATGCGTTATCCAATGCTCAATGCCACTGATTAACATGGGACTCACTTTACAATGGTTTCACTATCCAACGCTACTTCCAGAATGGGTTCCATTGGATAACTGTCACTGTTGTGCTTGCCACAAACCAGGGTCGGACCGCGTGGCTGAGGTGGGGTTATATAAGCACCGACCTTAGACCGCGCAGGCTGATCCGGAATGCGAAATCCATAGTCAAACGAGCCAGGGTCGGGGCTGGAGAGAGCAGCGTAGTCAGTGGACGAGCCAGGGTCAGGATTGGAGACATCAGGGTAAACGTAGTCCAAGCAGGGAGTCGGCAACAGGAAATCAAGCAGGTCTTCCTGCTTCAGCGTAATTGCTGCAGGTCAGGAACGGGGTTTGCGCGAGTGGCGTCCACGGCCCATGGCGCCGGTCTCAGGAAGGAGAAGGCTGACCGGAGTGGGCACACCGCCAGGCAGCACTGGTTAACCAATGCTTCCGCGCAGGAGTCCAGAACGGGCCTCTGCGAGAAGAGAGAGCAGCAGACCTCAGAAGGCAGGCCTCTGCTATGGGAAAGGCAGCAGGCCTCTAGGAACGTGGGGCTGAAGGATATGCTGGGAAACCAACGCTTCAGCACAGGAACCAGGACAGGAACTAGGAACATGAACATAGAACCATGGAAACACGAACAAGGCAGCCAAACAGGTAGGTGTGGCAAACACAGAGAACATCCAAGAAGGATTATGCTCGGCAGAGAAGCATTGTGGGAATGCAGTATTTAAAGGCCAGCGGGCCAATCTCAGAAGGGGGAGTGTAAGAGCATTCATCCAATGAGAGAGCACAGGCTGGAGCTGCAGTAAATAGCTTGCACAGCTGCTGTAGATACCAGGAAGAGTGTTCCAGGACTGGCCAGGTCTGCAAGGCAAGGTAACCAGTAAACCCAGGTTCCTTACAATAACCGTATCAACGGGTCTTCTCAATCAACGTTGCTCCCTTCCTCCGTTAACACATGAGAACACTTATCTGCTCCAGGGATCACTAACCTCTTTGAGGCCACGCTATCTGGGAACTTATTTGCAGCAGGACTCTCAGTTTCCCCTACCAGGAATTCTTTAATTCGAATGTCTAGCGGACACGTGGTGAAAGAATATTAGGACTGGGACTCCAAATTGTAAATACTGCTGGCGGTGATATATTCACATATGGTGTTTTTAAATCTATCCTTGTGAGTGAACTTGTTTCCCTCCTCTCTCCCCCTCCATACTTTTTTATGCTATGGGACGAGCGCTTTCTTTTCTTCGGTAAATCCATCGGATGTGGTTCATCTTCCTGAAAACAGCCCTGACCACATCTACCAGACAAACGTGTCCTTACCCTCAAGAACTATCCATTGGACATTCATTGGGACTGTTTTTTCTTTCTTGTTTGTCTTTCCAATACCTATTTGGAACAATGTGTTAATGTATATATTTACACTTTGGTCAATATTGGTCACTTATATAATATTCACATCATTCAAGCATTATCACAAGGCTACGATATATTAGCCATTTATCACTATATTTCATATTTTTGTCGTTAATTAATATTTTATCTAGAATTGGCGCTATTATTTATTGTGTGTGTGTAGCCCCCTTTCCCTATGCCTAAGGGAACTATGCGTGCTGCTATACCTGTTTGCTCACAGGAGGCCTAAGGCTTGTTTTATAGTTGGCGTGTGTGCGAATGCTCGTGCACGTGACGCACACTTTTTGTGTGTACGGGTCCGTGCTGTGAGCGATAGGCCATGACGCACACGTGTGTGTGTGTGAGGAATCCACACCTCCGTTTACTGCTTACCTTGTCTTGCAGACCTGTGCAGTCCTGGAACACTCCCCCTGGTATCTACAGCAGCTGTGCAAGCTATGACTGCAGTCCCAGCTTGGGCTCAGTCATTAAAGCAATGCTGTCACACGCCCCTTCTGCTATTGGTTCACTGACCTTTAAATACTATATTCCCACAATGCTTCTCTGCCGAGCATAATCCTTCTTGGATGTTACCTGTGTTCTGCCACGAGCCCTGGCTTGTTCTCTCGTTACGGATCTCTCTGCTTTTGTTCTAGTTCATTGTACTCATTCCAGTTTCCTCCAGGCCTCTGCTGCTACGCTGAGTTCCTGGTTCTTAGAGACCTGCTTGTACTTTTGCGCTGTAACACAGGGTTACCAGTGCTGCCTGGCGGTGTGCCCATTCCGGTAAGTCTTCCCTCTCCTAGACCGGTGCCATGGGCCGTGGACGCCACTCGCGCAAACCTCGTTCCCGACCTGCAGCGATTGCGCTGAAGCAAAAGGACCAGCTTGATTTCCTGTTGCCGATTTCCTGGACTATCTCCTACCCCGACTCTGGCTCGTCCAACGACTATGCTGTTATCTCCAGTCCTGAACCCGGCCTGTTTGACTATGAACTGCGCACTCCGGACCAGTCCGCGCGGTCTAAGGTCGGCGTTTTCACAACCCAGCCTCAGCCCTGCGGTCCGGTCCTGGTTTGTGGCGAGCACAGCCGTGACAGTGTGTGTGTGTGTGTGTGTGTGTGTGTGTATATATATATAGATTGTTTGAAAGTTAATAATGTATTACAGAATATTTTAAAGATAAAAAAGACATGTGAGAATAATTTATTAACATGTGCAACTTTGATAAATATATATACATACACACATACAGTTGTGTGAAAAAGAAAGTCCACCCTTGTTGAATTCTATGGTTTTACATATCAGGACATAATAACAATCATCTGTTCCTTAGCATGTCTTAAAATTAGGTAAATACAACCTCAGATGAACAGCAACACATGACATATTACACCGTGTCATGATTTATTTAACAAAAATAAAGCCAAAATGGAGAAGGTTGTATTTACCTAATTTAAAGACCTGCTAAGGAACAGATAATTGTTACAGCCCAACTCCGTTATAGCGCGGTCCTCGGGGGCCACCCGATCCGACCACGCTATTACCGGGGTTGCGCTAATTTTTAAAAAATGGCCGCCGCTCGATCGGAGGAGGGAGGGAAGAGGTGGCCAGCAGCCCTACACGTCCCCCAGCAGTCACCGTAACTTCCCTTAGCAGCCTCACTTCCCCCCCGGGGTTGCCACCACTCCTGGTTTCACTACTCATGACATGCTGTCTACCGCCTATGCGGACAGTCTGGCATCCGCCACACAAGCACTCATCTGGTATTAAGGGAATCCCGAGCCCAGCGCTTCTCCATGCTCTGATGGCCACCTACGAGTGCAGCACTCAGCTGTAAGCATGGGAAATCCCGGTGCTTCTCCCTGCTCGCACTCAGCTGTAAGCAGGGGAAATCCCTTACCCTCTCTTACCCGGTGCTTCTCCCTGCTCACACCCAACTGTAAGCAGGGGAAATACCACCAGGACTGTGCTGCTGCAGAGTTACTAACCTACATTCTATCAGGGAATACCTACCCTCCCTATCCTGGCCGTCCACTGTTTATCCCATACTCTGCAACTGCATCAGCCTGACAATACTCATAACTGGATCTAAAAGGGTTTTTACTGTAACGGTGTTTCCCAGGCCTCTCTCATATTGACCCCTATGTGAGGAAACTGCCCAGTTACATGTTGTGTAATGTGGTGCACCTGCTGGCCTACAGGACTCCTGAGTCTCCCGCATGATGGTATTGGGGAATTCACCAGGACTGGCTCGTGAGGTAGTGCTGAGAACGTACTCACTTTTGGTACAGCGCCTCCATCTCTTCCAGGTCCCCACGACAGCAGGGAGGAGTCTCTGGAAGAGAACCCCTGGGTGCCACTTTTCCCTGATGGACTCCAGTAACAGGCGAGAAGGTTCTTTCATTCATAGCAATCTTTATTAACATCTTGCATGGCAGACTAACCATCTAACCATCATAGCCGCACATTTCCAGGTTGCCCACCTCAAGGAAGTCCCTGGACACCACTCCTAGTCAGGGCCCTAGAAGTTGTCCTTGCTCTTCCCTTACCCTCTAATAGAGTAAGGGGAATAGTCTGTCTACCTCTCCCCTAAGGGAGGGCCACAATCTTGCCAGAGCCCTGGCACTGTGTTGGTCAGTCAGTCACACTCTCTGCAACTCTCCTGCACTGACACTTGACAGACACTGCCTTGACACTCCAACTGAACTGAACCCCTAATTTCAGGAAGTGATGCGTAATATATAGCTCCAGTAGGCACCACCCCTGTGTCACTGTAATTGGACACAGAGCATGCTGTCCCTTCCTTTGCTACACATTACACCTCACAGGGGGTTGAGGGCAAACCTCATGATTACTCCTGGCAAACCTGCCCTCTTAACAGGGCTTACTGCACAGGAGGAGAGAGTCATGTAACCCCAAAATTACACAGGGCTACATTACATTCAGCCCTTGCTCACTTGAATCTATTAGACAATCTGGAATTTATATATGACTCCAAAAATCCCCCTCTTTATCTAGATGCTGGGACACTTAAGAGACCTAATATTCACATGTGCATTGTTGTAGTTAACTTACAGGGCAGTCTGAACAATACTTGTGCGTGCCCAATTTAATTTACAGGGCAATGTGAACAATATTGTATTGATTGCTGCTAATAACAGCACTAATATTTTTCCAATTTGAGTGATCTATACTACAGTAGACTATACCTCCATTGTTATACAATATGTCCCATGCGTTTTTAACAATTTTTGTGCCCCATTATTTTTATCTTGTTAGAAATAAAAAAATATTTGAACCATATCACTAATACACTATCATAGGGGTTACCTCAAGGTTTTTTTATTACACTGTTCACAACAGTATTTCAAGTGCATTTCTGAGTCTCAAGACTGATACCAATTCCGAATAAATGAGATCTGAGAGTGCATGTAATTGGGGTTTCTATACTTTCCCCATCTTTGGGGAAAGAGACCTCTTTTTATACTATTGCCACTACCCTAGTGCACCCAGACTAATATGTAAGACTAAGTGGGAGCGGGTGGTCTTTTTTGTTTATACCCTCCGTGTGGTGGCAACGTCTTCTGGCATCTTCCCCTGCAACCACTGCGTCAAATGATGCCGCGTTGCCATGACAACAGGAACGGCACGTGACTTAACAGAATCACGTGACACACATTGTAATGATAACAAGACGCTACTTTACGTCACAGTCATGCGGCACCATGTTGTCATGGCTACTTGACGCCGCGTTATGTTGTGACGTGCGCAGCCATATTGAAGTGAGTTGCGGGGGAGATGCCGGGACGACACCAGAGGTAAGTGCTCTATTTAAAAAATAAAAAATCTCCGGGTTGGCCTTCAGTCGAAGGTGGCAACCCTGCTTCCCCCAGTAGTCCACACGATCCCCCCCCCCCCACCTGCCACGCTCCGGTCAACCCCCCCTGCAAGCCCCACTCCATGCAACCCCCCCAGCCAGCCCCGCTCCAAGCAACCCAACCAGCTCTGCTCCGATAACCCCTCCCAATGCCAGCTCCGCTCCGATACCCCCCCACCCCTCCCGATGCCAGCTCCGATCTCAGCAGCCGACACCAAAGGTAGGGAGGGGGAGTGGGAGGGGGTGAGTGTGGTGCGAGTGTGGTGTGAGTGTGTGCAGTGTGTGCTGGTGCTGTGAGTGTGTGCAGTGTGTGCTGGTGCTGTGAGTGTGTGCAGTGTGTGCTGGTGCTGTGAGTGTGTGCAGTGTGTGCTGGTGCTGTGAGTGTGCAGTGTGTGCTGGTGCTGTGAGTGTGTGTAGTGTGCTGTGAGAGTGTGTGTAGTGTGCAATTTTTTTTTTTAATTCGGGGTCTATGCTCAAACCACGTTATATGCGGATCCGCGTTATAGTGGATCGCGCTATAACGGGGATGAGCTGTATTATGTCCTGATATGTAAAACCACGGAATTCAAAGAGGGTGTACTTTCTATTTCACATGACTGTATATCTATTTAAAATATGAAAGTTGGCACTCCAGGACTAAAATGAAGAAAGTTTATTGCAAAACTATAAATGTTTCAGCTCTGTACAGGAACCTTTGTCTTGTGAAAGGCTCCTGTAGAGAGCAGAAATGATAGTTTTGCAATAAACGTTATTTTTCTAAGTCCTGCAGTGCCTGCTTCCATCTTTTCTGTATTCCAGCCACCAGTGGTTTGCACTATATTTCTATATATAGAGATATAGATATATAAAATAAAAATATCACTTATGAGCACGTTCACATGTCTGACAAGTCTGCGACCCTGACGTTCCCCATTATCTCTTAGTATGCAGTGCTTCTCTTAGTATTCCAGTGCTTCCACTGCACCCGAGAAAGATCCCATTTGGTGGATCGAAATGTTGGATTTGTGTGAGTTATTACTGGATACAGTCTTTTAGACCTTACTACTAAGTGCTGTCTTTATTTTTATCATCACCACTGATAGTGAATACTTTACCATATATATATATATATATATATATATATATATATATGCAAATATAACTGTATGCTCATCTGCATGTCTTAGGCAGGTCTGCAACCCCGCCTTTCCCCATTATCACATATCATATATATATATATATCATATATATATATACAGTGGTTGATAAATCACCAAAAAATCTACTCGCCACACATAAAAATCTACTCGCCACCTAGTACCAAACGTGTGCTGCTTGGGCCAATATTTACTCGCCCGGGGGTTAAATCCACTCGCCCGGGGCGAGCAAACGTATAGGTTTGTCGAACATTGTATATATATATATAACTCCGCATACACACCTCAAATAAAGGGTATTTATAAGACCAAGGGGTAAACTCTGAATGTAAGAGTATGGTCAGTGCTCTGAGACAAAACTTAATGTGACAGGAAAATACAAAAAAGTCTCAAAAAGGAGCACTCCAAATATCCACTACTGAATGAACAAACTTTAATGTCAAATATAAAATGTATTATAATGTATAAAACCAAAGACACAAAAGGGGGGGAGGGGGGCAGGGACCCAGAATATACACTACATGTGTCTAATACCAGAGCTGGCAGGATATATATGCTGCATAACCAACCTGCAAATAGGTGGACACAATGAACAATATTGTGCTAACCTCAGGAAAAAGTATGTTTTCCTGGGTGTGCAAGACCGGCCGGTCATAGATATGTGCAAAAAGACCAGAGAGATGAAAACATCTAAATACTAGTGTCTAACCACATGGAAGTCATACATGCCATATACAGATGTAAAATACTAGCATGACAAGCATACATCAAAAAGAGAATAGCCAGCTAAATAAAGAGGAAACAAAGGTCTCAGTGTGAAATAAATCAAGGAGATGAAGAAGCCCTTCTGGCAAAACACGTATAGAGTGGGAGCTTATGGCGGTGACCCAGACACTTCATTCTTTGCTTTATTGATGTGCTGACCTGAGGATCTCCTACAATCTGCCATACAGCGGATAAGTATACAAGGAGATTTTGTATAATATCTCCTGCTTGCCAATGATTTTTTTTATGAGGATGAACATTATTTTTCCTTTATTATCAAATATGGACTTATGCGCTAACTTTGGACTCATCTGATACATTGTATCTTAATAACTCAGGGATCTCCTTGATTTATTTCACACTGAGACCTTTGTTTTAAAATTTGTTCATTCAGTAGTGGATATTTGGAGTGCTCCTTTTTGAGACTTTTTTTTGTCTTTTTCTGTTATATATATATACGTAACGACGCGATGATGTGGCTTGCCATGAGAATTCAGAATTGACATACCGCGGGTGTTTTTGAAGATCATCAACTGTGAGTTTAAGTGGAATCAGCTTTGTTTTGGCACAAAATAACTTTTAATCAGTTTAGCTATAAAAAAAAGTCTGCGTTCACTTGTAATGCCACTACTCGCAGTAGAAGACCTCCGTCGAAACGCGTAGGAGTGGGAGCTTGTTCGGGGGACTCTTTTCCTATCCTCTGGTATTGGGGATTATCTACAGGATTACTAATTCAAATTGGTGATGTATTGGACTCTGTGACGTTTATGGACTATTTTCTGTGTACAGGATTTGCAGCCTTTTGGTGGAGCAAACATATCTTATGAGGACATTACGAGCAGATTTTGCTATTGCTATTTTTTCATAATCTTAGTTCTATCATTTAAAGCATCACTGCTGCCTTTCCTGTACTGTATGTTTGATTGAACTGCATGTTTTCCTTTATATGCTGGTTATTTGGCATTTCAGTTCTAGCTACTTATTATGCACGTGCTAACTTTATATATGTAGCTTGGTTTCTTTTGCCACCAATTCATGCTATTAATTTTATCATTAGACCCTAATGTGTGGCCTTTGATTCGGTGTTCTGAGTTCCATGTATCTCAGACACTATTTATAGTCCTTCTGTCTACATTTTCCACCTTCCCTCGAGGTTTAGGTTCCAGTCCTCCTCAATTTTTTATTTCTTTCTCCCCTGTTTTTATAGTTCCAAATAAACTTTGTTAATTTTTTGGTTCACCTGTGTGCTCCTCTCAGGGATTCTTTTTTGTTGTTGTCATATGATTCCTCTTCCCTGGAGCACCGCTGGCATTCTCTGTTATTAATGACTGTAGCCAGTATTTAGGTACCTTAACTTTAGGGCGTGCATGCGGTATTATGTGTGTCTGTGAGATATATATATATCTATATAACACACACACACACACACCTCAACTTGTTTTTACAAGAGCTGCCAATCTAAAAGATAAGTTGGACCCTAGCACTATAAGAACTAAGCGTGAAAAAACAGTTATAGGGCAACAGACAACATGGTTGGAGGGAAATCATTTGGGATTTTTCACATGTACAGGTTGCACATTATGTAAATTTGGCATCAATAAAAGTAAGGATTTCACCTCAAAACAGACGGGTGAGATTTTTACAATGTCCAGCTTAATAAACTGCAGCACTGATTTTGTGGTGTACCTTTTAGAATGTCCGTGCGGTCTACAGTATGTGGGCCGCACCACAAGAAAACTAAAAAACAGGATTTTAGAACATGTGAGGAATATAAAGAAGGGCTTGGAGTCACACAATGTATCATTACATTTTAAAAATCATGGTTCAGACCCGGGGGTCTTAAATTTATTGGAATAGAATTTGTTCCAAGACATTGGCGTGGTGGAAATAGAGTCCAAACTATTTCCCAGAAAGAAAGCCTCTGGATTTACACGTTAAGAACTTTGAAACCTCTGGGTCTGAACGTTGAATTTGACATCAATGCATTCCTCAAGTGATGGCTCAATGTTTTATCTTTCATTTCCCCTTAAGTCCATTTCCTACTATAGCGCCTTTTTTTTTTTTTTTTTTTTTAGCTTTGGTAGCTTTTTATTTAGCTATTTTTATTAGCCTATTTATTAGATTTTTTTTATAGCCTAATTTTATATATTTATACATTTAATTTTTAGATATTCATCTTTTTTGATGTAGTCCTTTATATACAATTGTCCAGGTCCAATATCATTGCTGTCATTGAATCATCAGTGAAGAGTATTGAGTAGCTTTATTATGAGTTGTCTGTTTTTTAACCCTTGTTGTTTTTTACTAATCCATGCTGTTTGTGTTTCAGCAGTCTCTGCACATCCTTTTTTTTAATTTTGGAATGATTATTATTTGTAGGCAGGGTTGCCACCTTCGACTGACGGTCAACCCGGAGATTTTTTTTTTAAATAACACTGTGTTGCCATGACAACGGGATGCTATGTAATGTCACGCGGCGTCAAGTCGCCATGACAACGTGGCACCGCATGACGTCGTGACATCATGTGGCGTCTCATTGTCAGGGCAACGAGCATCACGTGATGCTGTTACGTCACGTGACGTTCCCGTTGGCATGGCAGAGGGGGAGAAGAGAGAGAGAGAGGGGGGGAGGAGAAGAGAGAGTGAAAGAGGGGGGAGGAGAAGAGAGAGAGAGAGAGAGGGGGGAGGAGAAGAGAGAGAGAGAGGGGGAGAAGAGAGAGAGAGAGAGGGAGAAGAGAGAGAGAGAGAGGGGGAGGAGAAGAGAGAGAGGGGGAGAAGAGAGAGAGAGAGAGAGGGGGAGGAGAAGAGAGAGGGGGAGGAGAAGAGAGAGGGGGGGGAGAAGGGAGAGGGGGGAGAAGGGAGAGGGGGGGAGAAGGGAGAGGGGGGGGAAGGGAGAGGGGGGGGGGAGAAGGGAGAGGGGGGGGAGAAGGGAGAGGGGGGGGAGAAGGGAGAGAGGAGATAAGATACATGGGGGTGGTGTGTGTTCTCTAGCAGGGTTTCTAAGAATGTTACTGTGTTGCTTATGTGCCAATCGATCTTGTCTAATAAAAACTACAACTCCCATGATCCCCTACCTGTGAGCATGTGCAGTAGAGCATAGGGCTGTGACCCGGATGTAGTAGGCAGTGAAGTGCACACAGATAGTCCCGTGAGAAAGGCAGAGGATCTGTGAGTGATGTAGCAATGCGAACTCACTTACTGTGCTGCCCTGTCTGCAACAACCCGCCCACCCGGAGATTTCAGGGACAAACCCGGAGCCCGGAGAAGGGGGTGCCAAACCCGGAGTCTCCGGGTGAAACCCGGAGAGGTGGCAACCCCGTTTGTAGGATGAGACAGGGTTTTTAGCACTTGTTTAATAATACCATATTTTATATCAATTGTATAAACTTCTCTGTTACTGCATACAGTCCATGATAAAATCCTTTTTTATTTTATAGTATATTGTGTTTTTGTAAGCTGATTGTTTAATTGTATTTTAAATATTAAAGATTTGTATGTCCTTTAAAAACATATATTAGCTTACTGCATAACTTGTTTTAGTGCATACTAAATAGGCATTCAAATACTTCCTCCCAAACCTGACCCTACTACCTCCTTCCACATTACTGTTGGAACTACGATCATTCACCCAGTAGCCCAAGCTCGCTGCCTAGGGGTCACACTCGACTCCTCTCTCACATTTGCCCCTCACATTCAAAACATTTCTAAAACCTGTCGCTTTTTCCTCCGCAATATCACAAAGATACGCCCTTTCCTCTGTTGCAAGACTGCTAAAACTCTGACTCAGGCCCTCATTCTCTCCTGTCTTGATTACTGTAAGCTCCTGCTGTCCGGCCTTCCTGCCTCTCACCTGTTTCCCCTACAATCTAAGTGAGAGGAAAGAAAGAATCCCTATATTGTGGCACCTAGAGAGTGCACCCAAACTAAAACTTAATATTTATTGATTAATCTTAAAATGATAACTGTTTGGAATAACCATAGATGCAGGACAAATTGTTATTAAAATTAATAAAAAACCGGAGAGGTGGGGTAGTACATAGGGGGATTATATATAAACCCTATTGTCAGTCTATTAACCCTTGAAAGGTTTGTAAGTGTTTAGAGAAGTATCACACAGGTAAGTAAGGTGAGGATAGTATTATATCCCTGATCCCTTGTGGGAGCAACCATAAGCGAGAGAATGAATGAAAGGAGAGACTGAATATAGCTATACAGATATACACATATGTTCAGGGAAGCTATAGGAATAGCCCCAAGTCTATCTAAGTAGCTGATCTCTAACTCAATGATTCAGACACAAACTCTTTATTAAACATTGACTGACACTAAAGTCTGGGTGCTGTTGCTGCCCACGAATACAGTCTACGAAGCACCCAGACGGTACACAGGCCCTCACCACTCCGACAGATTGTGACCTTTAGTTAACATCTTAACATCTTAACTCTGTTTATACTCCGTTTATCACAAGCTGCTGCACACAGGCAAGTACTTTGATACAGTACATTTTCACAAAGAAAATTGCTCCAAAACTTCCTTGATACTTAACCCCATAGATCCCATTTGACAAAACCAATAAGTGTGCAGAAATGATTTCAGCTAAGGGTGATATTGGGCTCCTTATCACAGATTTGATGAACATTGTAATTTTGTTTAATGTAATTGACATCATGGTATTAATCTTTACCATTCCTTACAATCCCAAAATAAATTAGATTGTTGTAGCTGTGTTGGTTGAGTTGCTACTTTGCAAAAAGTGAGTACTTTAGTAGCAGGTGGTATCTCTTGATTTGGACTAAGGCTAAGGCCCCGCTCCCTCCGTCAGCGCTCCCCCACTGCAGACAGGCGGGGCGCTGACATACACAGACCGCGATATGCGGTCTGTAGGGAGCCGGAGCGGGAGGTGGGCGGGAGTGGGAGGCTTGAGTGGGAGGGGGGGCGTGGCTTGAGCGGAGGGACCCGCTACTCTCCCCCCCCCCCTCCCTCCCTGGGCTCGGGCTGGAGCTGCTGATCACAAGCAACACACACACACTCATACACACACGCAGGCACTCTCTCACACACACACACACACACACACACACAGACAGAGGCAGGCACTCACGCACTCAGGCACACACATACACAAACTCAGGCACACACATACACGCACTCACGCTGCTTTCCCTCCACACTCCTCCCTGCTCCCCAAAGCCTCTCCTCCCGAAGCCTCCCCTCCTCATTGGCTCACAGCTCACACCACGTGACAATTCTCTTGTATCCCGTAGCGGCTGACGCGTCACAGCGTGTAGTGAGCTGTGCAGCCAGGGGGGACCGGGACCGGCTCGGGAGGATTCCCAGGCTGGTGGGGAAAGCCCGTGCAGCCGCCCGCGCCGCCGGGCGCAGCGGGTCCCAGGCCTAAGGCTTTGGTCCCGCAGCACGCGTGGCCGCTACTCACCATCTGATGGTATCCTCCCGAGAAAGTCCCAGTTCCTCCTCCCTGCACGGCTCACTACACGCTGTGACGCGTCAGCCGCCAGGGGATGCAAGAGAATTGTAATCCCAAGCGGCGACGCGTCACGTGGTGTGGCTGTGAGCCAATGAGGAGATGGCTTCGGGGAGCGGGGAAAAGCAGCTGCAGCACCAAGGGAGCCCCCCTGCTCCCTCCCACAGACTCTCTCCTCAGGGAGTGGGGAGGCGGGGGAGGGAACCCCCTGACAGTGTGATGGCCCCACCCCCGACATCATGGCCATGCCCACCCGACCCGTTTTGGCCACGCCCCCCACTCCAGCACCCTACAGACCACAGATAGCGGTCAAATGCCTCTCCATGCGCCGCCTGTCTGCAGTGCGGGCGCGTGGTCTGAGACAGTGGGGCCTTAGCCTAAGAATATACTTTTTAGACAAGCTTTCTAAAAAATAAAAACAGTTGGTGTGAAAGGTTGCACCCATAGGAAACAAGTCAGGAAGTCAGACAGGGACAAGTAGACAGGTATTCGTTGGTAAACCAGGATAGGTTTATTCCACTGACAGTTTATGCTTTAGATCCAGATCACACATAGAAAAAAGATAAACGGCTAACAGCTAGACCTGGTTTAGATTACATTGCAGGGTTACTTTAAGATCACCATGTGGATTTCCATGTGTCAGCTCTTCAAGGAGGCAGGAGCAGCAGATTCTGGCGCAACTACAGTTTTGCAGTGAGGTACAACCTTCTCCAACTCACTCTGATTTGCCAGCTGATCCCTCCTTAAATAGCATCAGACACCTGGTTCATTAGGACCAAACCAAGTTAAGCCAAACACGGGGGAAACATTTCCAAAACATACACAAATAGAAAACATAATAAACTTGGTATCACATATACAATTTGCTACAGCAAAAACAAAAGTAAATATCAATTGCACGGTTATTACTCTTGTACAATAAGAAGTTTACTGAAATTGAACGTAGACCTGTGTAATTTTGGGGTTACATGCCTCTCCTCCTGTGCAATAATCCCTGTTAAAAGGGCAGGTTTGCCAGGAGTAAACATGAGGTTTGCCCTCATCCCCTGTGATGTGTATTGTGTAGTGAAGGAAGTGACATCATGCTCTGTGTCCAATTACAGTGACACAGGGGTGGTGCCTACTGGAGCTATATAGTATGCAACACTTCCTGAGTTTAGTGTGTGTGAGTCTCTCATCCTACCTGAATGAGACTGTCTGACCCAATACACTGCCAGGGCTCTGGCAAGGATTGTGGCCCTCCCCTAGGGGAGAGGTGGGCAGACTATTCCCCTTACTCTATTAGAGAGTAAGGGAAGAGCAAGGACAGCTTCTAGGGCCCTGACTAGGAGTGGTGTCCAGGGACTTCCTTGAGGTGGGCAACCTTTCTGATGAGCGGCTAGAGACCGGCCGCAATGATGCGCAGTCTGCCACTAATGATGTTAATAAAGAATGTCCAATATGAAAGAACCTTCTTGCCTGAGAGTGGAGTCATTCAGGGAGAAGCTGCACCCAGAGGTTCTCTTTCAGAGACTCCTCCCTGCTGTCGTGGGGACCTGGAAGAGATGGAGGCGCTGTACCAGAAGTGAGTAGTTCTCAGCATTACCTCATGCAGGAGTTCTGTAAGCCAGCAGGTGCACCACACTACATTGCATGTAACATGGGGCAGTTTCCTCCCGTAAGGGGCCAGTGTGAGATTGGGGGGGGGGGGAGAGAGAAACACTGTTACATTTTTGGAGGCGCTGCTGAGAGCATCAGGACAGGCTTTAACTAGGCGATCTGATGTAGGAACATGTATGCTACCAGGAAAGTGCTGCGGAGAGGAGGGAGCCTAGGGGTAGTCAGGGGTAGAATGTCTGCTCGCAAAGCATACCCTAGATGCCCCTGTATGGTGTGAAGTAGATCTGGAGACAGGGCTATTGCTGTTCTAGTCACCTTGAGGCAGCTAGTCGTAGGATGCCTAAGGGGGTAGCCTGGTTAACGTGGGTCAGGAACTCCTGAGAGGGTCTGCGCTAGGTGTAGCCAACAGTAGGTGATGCCCTAAGTACTGCATGGAGAAGCCCAGAGTACTTGTAGCCAGTAACCAGACTACTAACCACAGAGCACGTATACTGGACTGATATCGTGTGCAGCATACACAAGAAAGAGTTTAGCCTAGCCTGAGGTAGTGCAACACAACTGAGTAAGACACACTTGCGATACATGTAGATGTGCACTGGCATACTTTATTGCATCAAACTGGCGACTGCCCAGCATAGGAGCACCATGTGCGATTGCAGAGAAAAAGTAAAGATGGCGACTATAAGTGATGAGGTCCTGCGCGCTGCGGAGACGCCTATACTGAGTAGGCTGTGGAGTGGTGCGAAAGCTGTGGCCGCGCCTTTATTGTTCTGCCTGAATTCCCGGGGTGCAAACCAGGAGGATAGCTGTGAGGACATTGCAATTATGTGTGAGACGGCGTATGGAGTATCTGATTGTGAGGTGGCGATTACTACTCAAGTCACAACTGCTGTTAGTAGGGATTGCAGAGCGATCCAAAATGGTGGCTCCCGCTTCCCTGGGAGACTGCGTGGGTTGTGTACAGAAAATGATTTTGCAGGAACCTGGCCGGGAGTGGCGCGAAAAAGAGAACCCCACCCTGATCGGGGAAGTGGCGCGAAAGCCGTGGCCGCGCCCTCCTGGGATGTGACAGGCTCAGAGCCGATTCTGGGTCATGACGTGAAGCTGTGGGACCCTCCTCTAATCTCCACCAGAGGGAGGGGTCCCTGCATCTGCCAATGGAAGTCTGAACTGACTGAGGGAGGAGCCGGATGTGTGCTTCCTGTCCCTCAGTAACGAAGAGCTGGTGAGCAAGAGAGACTGTTGTGCCGTGTGTCTCCTTTACCCAGTGCAATTACTAACTGTGCCATGGCGGACTTTAACATACACCCCTACCAACTTCCAGGAGGCTTCCTGGTAGTGAAGACAGGTGATCGAGAGATTCTTCGGTGTCTATGTATGCAGTGTAGACTACCGGTCGGAGAAGCCAGTACGACGGCGAGATGCCCTCAATGCGGCATCCACTACTTGTGGGCCGTGGAGCCGTTCGTGCCTGGGCACGCGGAGGCGGGAGGAGATACAGCCATGCTGACGGCTGGGGCCTTGCCAAAAATCAAGAAAGAGGAGGTCGATCCCGGAGAGTGGGGATCGCTACTAATGATGGTGCCCAAGAAGGATGGCGCTGAGGTCTGCAACCGCAGCGAGAACCTGGAACCTTGCGGTCGGTCCCCTGCGGAGGTACCTTTACCATCATCGGCATCCGCCTCGTCGGACGATGAGAACGGAAGCCGTGCATCGGTGGTGATGCGCCTACCGGCGGGCCACTACAGCGGTGCTGAAAAGAAGGAAATGCTACTTACCAGTGATCTCGAGCTGTTGAGTATAGAAATTCCCCGACAGCATGCGCTGGTGCGGCCGGAGCAGCGAAAGAGTCCCACGGCCGTGGCGACTCCCAGCGTGTTGGAGGAAGAGGATCCCATCGCAAGCCAGCGAAGTGGTGAGATACCCTCTTACCTCCCACAGGATCCGATGGAGGCGGCCGAAGAGAAAGGCCCGACCAAGGCCCAGATGGAGCTGAGGGGCGACGTCGAATATCCGGCGCTGGACGTCGAGATGGAGGAGGACGTTCAGGTGGGGGACCCGACCCAAGATGGCGTGCCCTCACGAGAGAATGATGACGTCACTTCCGGTAGCCACAGCGGAGCCGACCAGAAGCATCCGTCATCGCAGCTGATCAGTACCAGTCTGTCCCAGGAAAAATGGACAGGTATCGGCAAGCAGTGAAGAATCGAGGCAACAAGAAGAGTGGTGAGCCTGCTCTGCCCAAAGTCACAACGGGTCGTGGCATAGCCAAGTTGTTAATTACGCTGCCGCAACGTAAGAACACTTCCCCATTCCCTTTGCCCAAGGCCACTGCCCCTGCCCCTGTCACGTCTCCCTCGGGGTCCCGATCGAGCCAAGGGTGGTCTGGCGAGTCACGGGACACGTCGGAGGAACGGCCTGGGTCGGCCATGGACTGGGGGGACTGTTTTACGTCTGATGAGGGGTCGGGGAGGGAAGTAGTACCTGCTGTGACACCCCCGAAAATGAATCCCACAAATTATACCCATATTGTAAGGGGAAGGCCAAAACGTTATGGGACTGCCACCCGTTCAAATACTACATCTGGTGGAGAGACTGAGGAGTCTGAGACTGCGTTAGCAGTAAAGAAGCAGTCCTCGAAGCATAGCACCAAGTGGTGGGCTCCGTTGTATGAGGGGTATTCTGAGTGGTTGGACCGCACCAGATTCATCTTAATGAGATGTAGTTGATCACTGGTGGGATGTGGGTGAATACTCGGCTGAGGAAAGCCACGAGGAGTTAGTGAAGAGGTGGGATGAAATCCAGAAGGGATTAGTCATCCCAGGGGTCCTCTATACTGTATGATCTCATTGCCCCTGAAGAACCACTGTCATGGGTACTGCCAGGCAAAGCAGGGAATAAGAGGCTGGTGAGGATAAGCAGGGCTGAGAGGGCCATAGTAGCGAGATATAAGCAATCTCATGGGTTGGAGTATCCTTATGTTCCCAAGCCCCTAATGCAGGAGATAGAGGACAATCGTGGTACCTGGCTAAGGGAAGCAGTGGAGGACTACCACAAGTCAAAGTCTAGTTACTCTGAACACCGAACAGAGGCTAGGATATGTTATCTGATGATGGTTTGGAGTGTCGGGCGCAACATGTATATGCATAAGATGGAGTATAGACCAGAAAATGAGCCGCCTAGATCATACAGTATTACAATTGTTGATCACAACGGGCGAGAGGTAAAGAAGCCTGACCCCAGACATTACTATTGAAGTTTGAATTCTCCTAGGGAGTAATCTTAGTAGTACACTGTCTGTGGTAATATGAGGTTCTGAATACAGAAATGCAGTTATGGTGATTAGGCATTATGTTGAATTATGTATGGTGTGTGCCAATGTATTTTTGTATTGATGATACTGTTGTTCCCTGTATGTTTTGCAGTAGCCTGTTTGAAGGAAGGTCCCGCAAATTTAGGACCAAGTGGGGACCATTGGATCCACCAGAGGGAGATTGTAATCCTGTGTAATTTTGGGGTTATATGCCTCTCTCCTCCTGTGCAATATTCCCTGTTTAAAGGGCAGGTTTGCCAGGAGGTTTTCCCTCATCCCCTGTGATGTGTATTGTGTAGGGAAGGAAGTGACATCATGCTCTGTGTCCAATTACAGTGACACAGGGGTGGTGCCTACTGGAGCTATATAGTATGCAATACTTCCTGAATTTAGTGTGTGTGAGTGTCTCATCCCACCTGAATGAGACTGTCTGACCCAACACACTGCCAGGGCTCTGGCAAGGATTGTGGCCCTCCCCTAGGGGAGAGGTGGGCAGACTATTCTCCTTACTCTATTAGGGAGTTAGGGAAGAGCAAGGACAGCTTCTAGGGCCCTGACTAGGTGTGGTGTTCAGGGACTTCCTTGAGGTGGACAACCCTTATGATGAGCGGCTAGAGACTGGCCGCAATGATGGGCAGTCTGCCACTAATGATGTTAATAAAGAATGTCCAACATGAAAGAACCTTCTTGCCTGAGAGTGGAGTCATTCAGGGAGAAGCTGCACCCAGAGGTTCTCTTTCAGAGACTTCTCCCAGCTGTCGTGGGGACCTGGAAGAGATGGAGGTGCTGTACCAGAAGTGAGTATTTCTCAGCATTACCTCATGAGCCAGTCCTGATGTATTTCCCCATATCACCGCGGAAGACTCAGGAGTTCTGTAAGCCACCAGGTGCACCACAGTACATTACATGTAACATAGGGCAGTTTCCTCCCGTAAGGTGCCAATGTGAGATTGGGGGGCGGGGGGAGGGAGAACATCGCTACATGAATATCACTTAATTTAAACCCATACAATGGTATAATCCATCATGTAAGGTATTGCAGGAAGGCAATGCCCTTTTCTTTTCACAGTCTGCACAAGCAGCATCACAAACCCACACCACCTTAATATAGTTCAGGTAATGATTTGTCTATATTACACCTGGCCATTAAGAATTAACCCCCTTTATTCCTGCTAGAACTGCCTGCATGTGTACACTACATTAAAACTGTGCAGCAAATAAACCATTCCTGCATTCATTTGACTGCCTTCAGGACGCCACATGAAAGGTTGGTAAAGTTTAGGGTATAAGAGAGAAAAGATAGCTGGGCCCAGCAAAAACAAAACAGTAAAGACGGAAACATGGTGCACTGCTTGCAAGAAAACAAATATGCATTTACTTTACTTTAAATGTACAAGCAGCCCTGTCACAATCGGGTAAAGAGTATAGAGTATCTTCATACTTTCAGTGCTGGAGGGTCCTCTCACCCTCGTGGCCACAGACCTGACACCAGCTCTCCTCAGAACTCACATGATCTCTTCTTGCTTCTGCTGGGAAGAGAAGGGTCTGTTTATTTCGCAGTCAGGAGCGCCAATCGCGAAGCCCTCCTAGTAAACTTGCAAAACCCCATCACGTAGACGTAGAGCCTTTATCATAAGGGCCCCCAAACAGTGCCACCTTTCATGATGTACTCTGTATGTCTATAGGGCACTAATGGAGTTAGAGTGTGTTTCTGCATTTGTATCCCATCTGGACAATAGGTTTGGAAGAATTATTTCTTGGCAGTTTGTGCCCCCTTCATTTTTCCCTTGATCCATTTTAAGGCAAATCGATTTAGTTTGAATGTTAGTCTCCCTAGTTTGAATGTAAAAAAAAAAAAACAGTGGTAAGTATGTTCTATTTGTTGTCCTATGTATCAGGGTAAAAAGGTGAAAAAAATGTATCAAGGGAAAAAATGCCATTCATTTCAATGGGATTCTTTTCTGTAATACGTCTCATACATTCCCTCCCCCCACAGGATTGCACCACTAAATTTCCTTTGTCTTCCTTTCATGGCACATTACCAGCACTTTGTTTGTGTCAAACATGAATGCATACAGGCATATTACATTTGCATTATGATGAGGAAATTACTGGGGACCACTGCACAGAATGGGAGTGGCATTCATTGGAACAGAACTAGAAATTAGAGATTAAAGTCTGATTTCATCCAATTGTTGTGAGTACTGCACTTTTGCAAATGTTTGAATCACTTGTTCTCATCATATAACAATGTTTTTGCTTAAGCCCTCAGAGACACTTTTGAAAAAAGCCTCTAAAACTATTGTTGCCAAAGCAATAAATTCACCTCATGGAGAAGACGTCGTGAAAGGATTAACCACTATATGTAGGACTACAACCTCCGCGGCCAAAGTCCTGCACCCAAAATTGGTGGGTAGGTTTTCTGAACTAAACAGCATATCTGGTCGTCTCTGGAGTAACCAAAGTAACCAAGGTCGATCTTTGTTCACCATCCAGGTAAGCAAACATAATGATCGCAGAAACGTTTAAAGATGTGTATTGCCATAATATATGTTTAAAGGATTTTCTTGTTCATTATATAAATCAAATGTGTCAATTTGTTATTTTCATTGACCGGGTGTATCATTGACCAGTTTCGGATTTTCTTTTATACATTTTTCTTTTAATGGGATGTTGAGTGGAATAGGATTACTATCTGGTTTTAGATGAAAGAAGCCATTACACAGCTGTCTTTTCACATTCATTTATAACACTTGGAAGTCCTAGCTGGGTCAAGCTGTCCTACTCCATCCTCCTCACAAAAAAACAATTCTCAGTAAGAAGACTTTTTAAATCTTCCATGCTATTATAAAGCCAACACTGTGAAACTGTGACTTTAATCTGGGTCAGTGTAAAGGAGTACAAAATACTATTGTGAAGCAAATCCCTTGAGACACACAAGGTTATATTGCTGCATAGAGTTTGCCTTATGCGCACCTACGTTCAGCCATCTAACATATTTCCTACCACCTTAGCGGTATCATAATATACTTTACAATGATTAACGGTCTACATTTGTGTCGCTCCAATGGCGAACGCCTGAAAGGGTTCCCCAAGAGCTGCTCCCCTCTGCATAGAACCAGCATGCTAAGGGTTAATGTCTGCATTTGCTTACTGCTATGTGTTTCGTCAACCCTGCCCACTAGAATGCTAATGACCCAGGAGGACAAAGGACTTTGAAACCACAGCTGCATTCAATCTGAACCCCTTCAGGCTACATCTATGTCGCCCCAAAGGCGGACAGCTTTTGGCGCAGCCGATGGGCAGCCAAAGGGTGTAAGCTGTTTGCTGCCATTCGCTGATATTTGGTAATGTTAAAGCTGCTCTATTTAAATTTGAAACTCCCTTTTTTTCCACTGTAACCAATTTTCTAACTCTAATTGTCCATGAAATGTCTTTGAATTGATTGTATAACCTCTGTTCATTTAATGTAGCCATGTATTGTTATCCTAACTCTGTGCCCAGGACATACTTGAAAATGAGAGGTAATTCTCATTGTATTACTGCCTGGTAAAACATTTTTATAAATAAATGTATTTAATTATTTTGTAAATTTAGGCACTAATATCACAATATATACTTGCTTCTGGTGTTCTTTCGTTACTGTCTTATAAATAAGTGCTTTCCCTCCCTCACTTATCCATATGAGAATAACTATTAGCCAGTGGCAGCAGCAATTCCAGAGTCCCAGTAACCGGTGCTGCACTATAAAGTCAAACCCAGTAACAGTCAATAACTCAGCATTTCACAATGAGTTATTGATAAGGATGCAAAATGAAAAGCAAAGGCGACTCATATAAACCAATATGAAACCCATAATATGGACTGCACCTTTAAAATCGCTTGCTTTTTTTCTGTAGGTCAGAAAAAGATCTGTCACAGATGTGATTTGTTTCCCTGCAAAAGCGGTTTCCACTAGTATCCTTTATGGCTTGTATGCAGTGCTCATTTACTTGGTAAGTAAGCAAATACAATATTGTTTGGTAATGGTTTGTAGATCGCATGTAAAAGGTTCCTCAAAGCACACCTACACAATGCAAACAATTATCGTAAACAAAAATACCCAAACCTTTTTTAATTAAATGGGGTTTCCAACAGGTGCCTCATGTCTGTGCAGACCGCCAAACGCCTGCAGTTCCAAAGTAGAGATGATCCAGAGCACGCTGATCTTGCAAAAAGGAATTGCTTTATTCAGCTAGACAGTGACAGACGTTTCGGTCCTGACTGACCTGACTTGGTTAAGTCTAGCTCAATACAGTAATTCCTTTTTGAAAGTTCAGCGTGCTCTGGGTCATCTCTACTTTGTAGATCACACGTCACATTAAATTTTTTCCTAACAAAGAGAATGGGTTTGAACGAAGAGCTTGTAATATAATTTCTTAACTCACTGCCTGCTTATTGTTTTGTTTTTGTTTTTTAACATGGAGCTTTTTCTGTAGCCACCACATATTATTTATTGTTGAGTAAAACCTTCCAAAAGATATTTTAAATATAAATAACAGTTTAAAATTGATGTGGTGCATGATCTTTTTGGAAATGTTTGAGGGGTTCACTGAGACTTTTGGCTCGCCAAATTCAACTT
>NC_134483.1:110970277-111025277 GCF_040206685.1 Ascaphus truei | reverse complement strand
TTGTGATTTTTTGCTTTTCTTTTATGTTTTTTTCCCCTTCTCCTTCTTTCCCCTCTACCCCCTTTAATTTTTGATTTTCTCTTTGGTGATATTTATTCTTGCATTGGCGTATTGGCTATTGTTGCTATATTTTCAGTTTATTATTAGTGTCATTAAATTATTCATATTCCCTACACTGGTATTTGCTTATATCTGTAGCTGTGAGACAGAGAGTGCTGGTACTATCTTTTGGTTTGTTAGTACTTCTGAAGGGAATTAGGGTCCCTTCCTGTTCCGTGCACCCTGCAACCTTGCTGAGTCATTGTGTCAGAGTGCTGTCTATCACCCCCCCTTTCTACCATACCTCCTAGACTTCTTCCAGTCAGTGTGCAAAGACCTCTCCCACAAAGACCTGGAAATGGACAGGGCACACCGCGCCCTAGGACCAAGGTCGGATGACCCTAACCGGGTGAGGGATGTGATAGCACACCTTCATCATTACTCAATAAAGGAGCAGATAATGGAGGCCTGCCAAGCCCAAGAGCCAGTCAAATTCCACGACGACCCACTCCAAATTTAAAATGACCTATCCAAACGCATGGTCTATAGGAGAAAGGAAATGAAGCCGCTCACCGCCCTACTCCGAGAAAAGGAGATAAAATATAAATGGGGCTTTCCATTTAAACTACTGGTGCAAAGAAACAGGAAATACCACACTATAAGGCACCCAGAAGATATGGCGCAATTTGCAAAGGCGCTAGGGCTGAACCCGCCAGCAGAACGGAGTGAGAACCCCTCCAGAACCCAAAGACCGGACATGATGGACCCTCCGGTTAGGGCGTCCGAGAGACTGGCCGGTCAAAGGCAAGGAAGGGCCAAATGATAGGGCTAGAAGCCGGACACCCAAGTTAACCCCGAGTTAACCCTCGCACCCAGTTAAACTCATCTGCTGTAATCCCTGACGGACTTTCCAGCAGCGCAGCAATGGCCCCACCTGTGTACCAGGGATCCGAAGACAAGATCCATCGGCAGAGACAATACTCTACACTTGGAGCTCAAGCACGGAGTACCTGGATCGGAGGCAGAGAGAGACCAACCCTAACACGGCACCCGACACCTTACCGTGACACCACAAGCAGTTGGCCCCCTACGCGACAAGGATCAGCCACCCCTGCGGCCCCGACGTTGATGTGCAGGAATACTCGGTACCAAGCCCTGATCCGGCGCAAAAGGGGAGTGGAGGAATCAAGTCCCATCTGAGCAAGGCGAAAGGGAGCATACATCTTACCCTCCCTAGTTTTGTCTCTATTGACGAGGGGGGGAGAGAGGGCCCACGGACGTGGGGACTGCGGGAACCAAGTCCGCTTTCCGGGGCCCCCCTCCGTGACCCCCCCCCCCAGGTAGAACGTTGGACACGCCGGTAACCGTGAGTACTAGCCTCCCCAGAGACATAGACAGTACCGGTTACAATATGCTCCATAGCAGACAATGCGATCTTCCTCACCCCAAATATAATAGTTATCCCCTGGCCCACCTCTCCCCCCCCCCCCCCCCCAAGCTGCACCCAGATATGCCCTCGTTGATACAAGCAAAATGACACATGGATAGCGCAAATACAGCAAGAGTTAAAGGCCCTTGAGTATCACTACAGCCCCTATAGCACGCGAGGCTAACGAACGCCGTTCCGGGGGAGGGAGCAACTTGTTCACAAAATGTTTAAATCTGTTAAAACTGTTGAATACTGATGTGGCTGGGCGCCAAATGCAATCACATAAGTGCTATATAGCCAAATGTTGAAATGCGTTATAACACAAGCTTCAAGAATGCCTCCAGGTTAATTGACCTAAGACTCTGTACCCGCTCCCCTGTCATGGGAACCCCCCCTCTCACCCTCCCTCCCCCCTCCTTTCACCCTCCCTCCCTCCCCCCCCCTCACCCCCGTATCCCCCCACATTCCCCTTCCCCCCCGTCCTAAACGAGGCCTCCCCCATAATCATGTTAGGCTGGTCTCCGGGATCAAGTAAATATTGTGTCATTGCGAAAGCATCACTGTGTACTTGAAAACGATATATACCTCCTCAAACATTCTCCCCCCCTTGTCCCCCTCCCCTCACCCCACCCACAGGCCCACACACAGCCCCCCTCCCCCAACCGAGGCTCCCCCCCACCACCACACCAGACAGGATTGCAGTAATACTAAGTGTACGGGAACAAGCAAATGTTATGTCACTGCTAGAGTACTACTGTGTCTTAGAGAACAACACGTTACCTGCAACACCTCCCCTCCATGTCCCCCCCCATACTCCCACCTATGTCCTGTCCCCTCACCCCCTCCCCCTTCCCCCCTGCTTCCCCTCCCTCCCACCCTAATCGAGACTTCCCCTACTATACTAGACTGGTCAGCCGCAATGTTGATTGAACAAGAGGGAGCAAATGTAATGTTTTATTTTACTGTTAAGATTAATGTATACTGCAAAACAATACACAATCCGAAAAGTCCCTCCTCCCCCCTCCTCCCTCCCCCCCTCATCCCCCCTTTCCCCCCTCCCCCCCTCTACCCCTCCCCCCACCCCTCCTCCCCTTCCCCCCTCCCCTCCTCCCCTTCCCCCCCTCCCCCCTCCTCCCCCCCACCTCCGCTCCCCCCCGCCACCTCCCCTCCCCCACCTCCCCTCCCCCTTTCCCATCCTCCCCCCTCCCAGCCCCCTCCTCCCCCCTTTTTTCACCCCCTCACCCCAGCCCCCGCTCAAACATAACAAGACATAGAAGCGAACCAGGGCACGGGAACAGAGGGGGGAATGCGCAACACACAAGCAACTTAGGGTCTGGACCCCTCTGTTGCACACCGGTCGTCGGTACCGGATCCACCACAGAAGGGCACGTTTGCCCAAATGCCGGTCGCCCATAGACCTGGCAACACCACACTAGGACCTGGAAAGGACCTAATCCTATCTACTCTCTATCTGCTGACCCTGTCCCAGCAGATCTTTACCCCCCCCCCCTCCCTCCTTGGCAGATCATGCATACCCTCCAACGAAAAAGGGCACACCCAATATCGGTGCTGAGTCATAGCGAGACCCCAAGAAATAAAAGCAAGATCCCTCCTAGTGGGAAAGGAGGGGTGCCAAGACCCCGAACCATAAAAAACCATAATGTCATCCTCAGCCCCAATTAAGGTCCGATCATTAAATGTTAAAGGCCTACAAAATAATAGGAAAAGGAGGCTAGCCCTCCAGGACATGAAAAAATCAGGGTGAGACATCCTATTCCGACAGGAGACCCACTTCACATCACAAGACCCCCCAAATTTATTCAAATAAGTGTTCCCAATGTGCTTTTTCGCATCAGTTAGTAGTAAAAAAAGGGGTGTGGCTATCCTAATCAGACAAGTTACCCCGTTCAATCATGTCAAAACAACAATGGACCCAGAGGGTAGATTTCTAGTGGTATACGGCTCCCTTGCGGGCTCGACAATTGCTCTGATCAATGTGTACGCCCCTAACGAGAATCAAACGGAATTCTTACAAACAGTTCTCGAAGGCGTCGACCCGGGATATCTGTCATCGAAGATAGTGGGAGGAGACCTAAACATGGTCTTAAACCCCACCGAGGACAGATCGACCGCAATGGGTCCTCCCCGTACAACCCACTCCCAAATCAAAGGGAAAAGGTTTAGGGGAATCCTAAGCGAGTTTTCACTGGTGGACATATGGAGATCCCAGCATCAGGGCCAGAGAGACTACACCTTCTACTCAGCACCTCACCAGACCTACTCTCGAATAGACTACTTTTTGGTTACCAAAAATGTGTTGGCGGCGGCCATAGGCTCAGACATTGACCCGATCACTTGGTCGGACCATGCCCCAATCACCCTGACCCTGTCAGTCCATTTCAAAAAAACAACAAATTACTCTTGGAGACTAAATGACTCATTACTTAACCATCCTGAAATAGAAAGGGAGATTAGATCCTCACTTAAGGACTATTTCTTTTTCAACACAGGATCAGTTTCCTCCCCAGCAATCCTATGGGAAGCCCATAAGGCAGCCATTAGAGGGAAATTTATTTCCATCGCGTCCCACAGGAAAAAAGTCTGCCAAACTCTAATCAGGGAGCTCACAGATAACATCAAAACAATAGAGCAAACCCATAAAGCTAACCCCTCAAAAAAAATATACAAAACATTGCTAACGGCCAGAACAAAACTTAGACAAATCCAGCTGGAGGATGTTGAGAAGGCCCTCAAATGGACCAACCAACAATACTATGACAAGGGTAACAAGGCCGACAGACTCTTGGCCAGTAAACTAAGAGGGGTACACAAAAGATCCCAAATAACGGCGATCAAGAGTAGGTCTGGCGAGATACAATATAGTGATAGCAAAATCGCAGCAGAATTTACAAAATACTATACAGAACTCTATAATTTAAGATCCAAAAACGGCCGACCTGAACCGATAGCAACTGAATTAGTAACGCAATACTTAGATAAATGCCAACTCCCTACATTAACGGAGGAAGAAAACACAGTCCTCAATGCTGAGATTTCAAAAGAGCAACTGGAAGAGGCGGTCAAATCACTAAGTCTCCTGGCCCTGATGGCTTCACCAATGTCTACTATAAGAGATTCTTGCCCACACTATCCACGCATCTTTTAAAAACATTCAATCATTTTATGGAAGGGAACCAAATCCCCCCATCAATGTCCGTTGCCAACCTAGCCATTATACATAAGGACGGCAGGGACCCAATGCAATGTGGAAGCTATCGCCCAATCTCCCTTCTCAACAGTGACCTCAAATTACATAGTAAAATACTTGCAAACAGGTTAAACCCCATCTTACCGAGATTAATAAACATTGACCAAGTAGGATTTGTCGCGGGCAGGCAAGCCTCAGACAACACTCGGAAAATAATCGACATTATTGATCATGTCCACCTCACAGGCACCAAAGCACTACTTTTGAGCCTAGACGCAGAGAAGGCGTTCGATAGAATAGATTGGCTATTCCTGGACCACACTATACGTAAATTTGGCTTCAAGGATACATATTTAGAGGGGGTCCGTAGACTATACCAAAACCCGTCAGCAACGATAAAATTGCCAGGGGGCAGTAACCAGAGATTCGAGCTCACGAATGGAACTCGGCAGGGATGCCCTCTGTCCCCTCTCCTCTTTGCACTAACCATAGAACCCCTGGCATCGGCAATACGATCCAATAAAGACATCCAAGGATTAGAAATTGGGCACAGGCAGCATAAAATAACCCTATTCGCAGATGATGTCATTTTAACTCTCTCCAAACCCCAAACCTTCCTACCTAACCTCCAAAAAGAACTCCGGGATTTCGGAAGAATCTCAGGGCACAAAATTAATAGTGACAAGTCGGAAGCCCTGAATCTAAGCCTGCCAGAGCCAGAGGTGAAACTCCTCAAACTAAACTTTAATTACCGTTGGAGCTCCTCTTGTATCAAATATCTGGGAGTTAAGATATCGAGGACCTACCAATCCCTATACCAACATAATTACCTGGCCCTGTTTCGGAAAATCAAACAAGACCTAGATAAATGGGGAGGATATCAGATATCATGGATCGGGAGAATGATCTCGGTAAAAATGAATATACTCCCTAGATTACTATACTACTTCCAAACTCTCCCGGTCCACATCCCTGGCTCAGAATTGAAGAACATCCAAAAACTAATTTTCCATTTTATTTGGCAGGGTAAAAAACCAAGAGTCGCCAGAACAGTTCTTTTGGCCTCAAGGGGGAGAGGAGGACTTGGAGTCCCAGATATCACAAGATACTACCAAGCTGCCCAATTGCGACAGGTACAGTAATAGTCTGGAACTCTAACCCAAACCAATACTGCTGGCTAGATATAGAAACGTACTATGCCGGGACGCCTTCACTGTCGGCTTGCCTTTGGTCCCTTAGCAGGGAAGACATGCAGCATAGTAAATTCAAATTAGGCCCGATGAGACTCACATGGGAGACCTGGACGAAATGCAAATTCAAATTTAAGCTCACAGTACCTCATTCTCAACTTCAACAATCATAAAAATCCAAAATTCCCACCTGGATGTGAGCCCAGACAATTCGATCAATTCAAAACTAAAAACATCAAGGTAGTTGCCGACCTCCTGAGTTTTGGGCAGTTCCTGAGTTTCCAAAATATACAAACCAAATATGAAATAGTAAGGTTGAACGTCTTCAAATACCTACAAATTCGACACTTTATCCAAATATTATCCCCAACGTTGGAATTTCCCCCTCTCACTGGTTTTGAGCGGCTCTGTAGAGAGACAGGCCACCAGAAAGGTCTCATAACGCAAATTTGTGCAGAATTGGAGAAGGCCATAGAAGCCCCCACGCACGACTATATGCTCCATTGGGCAGCAGAACTGAATATAGTAATAGACCGAGAGGATTGGGAAGGTATTTGGGAAACAGCCTCAGGAACTTCCATATGTACCACAATCAAAGAAAATATATACAAAATATTGTTTCGCTGGTATCTTACCCCAGTTAGAATAAATCAAATCTACCCCCTGGCTTCCGATCTATGTTGGCGAGGCTGCGGTCAAAAGGGGGACATGGCCCATATCTGGTGGACATGTCCGGAAATTCAGAAATACTGGGAAACTATACACAATTTAATAAAAGAGGTCACAGACCTCACAATACCCATTGACCTGCTGACCTACCTGCTGGCCAAGCCCTTAGAAACATTGGACCGACCAACAGGAAAATTAGTCTCCTTCATTCTCACGGCGGCTAGGTGTGCGGTGGCTGCCGCCTGGAAGAAGGTGTCTCCCCCCACTAAACAAACAGTAAAAAAAAGGATACAAGACGTGATGGAAATGGAGAGACTGTCAGCCTTCCTGAAAAGGTCCACTGTCTCTTTCTATAACACATGTGAATCATGGCTGACCCATATGGCACTCCAACGCTGAACCACTTCATAATCATAGAAAAGGAGCCAAGATAGTACAGGGACCCCTGTTATGGAGGCTGAGGAGAAGGGAGGCAATGGGCCACCCCCTACCCCCTCTTTTCCTTTTTCTGTTTCTACACTCACGCCACCCCTGCAGACCCTGGAGGGTCAGGGGAGCGTTGAGGCTTTCCCCTAACCAACACCAACAAAAATGAGAAAATCCTGTATTAGGCCAACATATTTTATATATTTGTAACTCTGTGACGTGCTAATGCCTAATAAAAAACTTTGAAACAAAAAAAAAGAACAGCTAAATAACAGCCTATACTAAATGCTACCTGTACCCTATGTTCAATCAGCAGCAGTCACCTATTAGCAGGGGAAGAAAAAATATATATACACTCTAAGTACTTTTGGTTACCCTGCACTGCCCAAATTTCTCCCTATACGGGCAATTCATTATTTATTTTGTGCAGGTATAGTGTATACTCTCTAAATGCTACTACTAGCTGCTGGTTCATGAGTGGTTTTTCTTAGGTACATGTCAGCTCATGTATTGCATCTGTTTTGAGTCTGTTGCAAACTCAAGTTGCCTTTAACAGTTTTATATGCTACAGTGAATCCAACAGAGTCCACCATATTCTGACATTGCATATACTTAATGCTACCTGTACCCTATATTTAATTAGTGGCAGTCACTCACTAGCAGGAGAAGAATTATATATACACCTAAGTACTTTTGGTTACCCTGTACTGCCCCATTTTCTCCCTATACGGGCAATTCATTATTCATTTTGTGAAGGTATAGTGTGTATGCTACTACTAGCCACGAGTGGTTATTCTTGGGTACTTGTCAGCTCATGTATTGCATTTGCTTTGAGTCTGTTGCAACCCTAAGTTGGCTTGAACAGTTTTATATGCTACAGTGCATTCAGCAGAGTTCACCATATTCTGGCATTGCATTATTTCAAGTTGCTGACATTTTGTGGACCCGTGATTAGTATTGAATTGCATTTATACATTTTGATCACATACTTTTTGATAACCAATACCGCAGAGCTACTGTGACCGCAGGGGAGGAGAGGTAATTTTCTGACTACAGATATCACTGTAGTAAATTAATCAGATTACCCCTTCTTTCCTCTCCCCCGCTCCCACAGGGGGATTTTAACAATAACATTTTAACTATTAAGTGTAATAAGATTCATGTAATAAACTTTTTTTGTTTTTTCGTCGTTCTCAGTATACTGATAGGGATTTGAATCTTTTGACCATAAGGAGTATCATATCACTACTTAGGTAATGAGTGCATACCAGTGGGGTGCCTTTCACTCAATTCTCTTTTGAGTTCTCTTTGTTATATATTATACCTCCCTTGCACCTACCTTACTACTGATAGGACTTAGAATCAACATAGGCGAGCAGTTCATTTCTTCTTTCATGTCTTATAAATAAGTATCCCCCCCCCCCTCTCACTTCTCCATATGAGAATAACTAGTAGCCAGTGGCAGCAGCAATTCCAGAGTCCCAGTAACCAGAGCTGCACTATAAAGTCAAACCCAATAACAGTCAATAACTTAGCATTTCACAATGAGCTATTGATAAGGATGCAAAATGAAAAGCAAAGGCGTCTCATATAAACCAATATGAAACCCATAATATGGCTGCACCTTTAAATCACTTGCTTTTTTCTGTAGGTCAAAAAAAGATCTCTCACAAATGTTGTTTCCCTGCAAAAGCGGTTTCCACCAGTCTCTCCTTTACTTGATAAGTAAGTAACTATGCTATTGTTTGGCAATGGTTTGTAGATCCCATGCAAAAAGATCAGCAAAGCACACCTACACAATGCAAACAATTATCATTAAAAAAAATCTCTCCCCCCCCTCCCCCAATTTTTAGAGGGTTACCAACAGGTGCCTCATGTAGGTGCAGAAAGCCAAACGCCTGCAGTTCCAAAGTAGACATGATCAAGAGCACGCTGATCTTGCAAAAAGGAATTGCTTTATTCAGCTAGACAGTGACAGACGTTTCGGTCCTGACTGACCTGACTTGGTTAATTCTAGCTAAATACAGTCATTCCTTTTTGAAAGTTCAGCGTGCTCTGGGTCATCTCTACTTTGTAGATCACACGTCACATTTAATTTTTTCCTAGCAAAGAGAATGGGTTTGAACGAAGAGCTGGTAATATCATTTCTTAACTCACTGCCTGCTTTTTGTTTTTTGTTGTGGTTTAACATGGAATTTTTAAATATAAATAATAATCTAAAACTGATGTGGTGCATGATCTTGTAGGAAAGATTAAGGTATAACTTAAATAACCTAACGTTAAGTCCCTGCATTACCCTTAACATACTTTAGTGAATAGGAGATGACATGATATAACCTCATTTGCATACCGTTATCACTAATGTCTGCTTTAGTTAACGCTACGCTCTTTACGGGAGAGAACATGGCTTAACATTATGTTATTGTCCTTTTCAGATTTCTTTGAAACAAAGTTTTTTTTGAAGGTTTCTACAAAGTGGGGGGAAAAAGCAGTTTAAGGGGGTACAGAAATAGGGGGGAAATGGGTAGGGCGGGGGGGTTGAAGAGCACATCCATTTAATCTAGTATAGTCATAGTTAAAATCCAACAATACAGTTCAACCCTCGAGTTGGTGGGATTTGTTTCGTATCTCTTGTGACTGGGGCTTTCATTTTAATTTGAATTGCTCTTAAAGATCAGCCAATGTCATGAACGCTGCCAGTTTTCTGTCAGTTTGGTTGTTATGTGTAACTTTTTACCATCAAAGATTGGTGTAAAAGGCTTGGAACTCTTGAGTTATTAGTTTGGGGTTAGATGAGAGTATTCTTGTCTTCCAGGTAAGGGAGGAGCGCTCGTTGGTGAATGGTATATGAGAAGAGAGAGAGAAAACCAATAATAGTATAGTAGTAGAGACAATATCCTGTCTAATCAATACTGCAATGGTCTCACTCACAATATACTTCTTCTATGTTATGGCGTGTCAGAGATCCTTCTCTCTCTGACGGGAGAGGTCTTCGTTGGGGTGTGTAGTAAGTATAATACCCCATACCCCTTCTATTCAGTGTTGTTGTTCCTCATACAGTGTGCCAATGGATGTAGAAAAGAGAGATATCGCAATTGTGTAAAAATGTATACATAGTGTATTGCACAAAATAGCAGATAAATTAATACACTCACATTTCAAAAGGTTAAAAGTATCATGGGAGAGGGCTGTTGAGGGTTGTATTCTGGTATTCCCATCTGCTGTACACCGCATGCATCGGCATTCACGACCGCATACGTCACTTCCGGTGATGTCACTAACTCAGGGCGGAATCAGTGCAGCAATGCCAGTCCCTTCAATCTCCAGTCCTCCCAGGACCAACGATTCAACGCGTTTCGTTAAGGTTTTGTCAAGAATCATTAGATGAGAGTGCCTGAATTGAATCATATTGCGTGTATATTCCAAGGAAGAGGTCTATTTCTAATTTTAACTGCTTGCATGGTATCTGGTTTATTGGCATTCTCAATCAATCTATATTTAGTCCACTTCGAGGACTGTTTATCTTGAGATGTAAGACATAGGTTTAGTTCTGCTCTAGTTTCATTTAGTTTTTATTTAAGAGTAGTTCCTAATCCATCTGTTTGATGTTGTCTGGATAATCCTGCAATTGTATCTTGTAGGTTGTTAATTTTGTCTAATATCTCTCTCTTTCTCCTCCTTGTGGATTTATGCACCTCCCAAAAGGTTGAGAGGGGATGATACGCTGCACGCATTAGTTTGAAAGAAGGAGAGTTCCTCTATCTTTGAACAGATCTCTGGAATCTTCAATGGAGATTTGTTTAGTTTCCAGTTGGTTCCTCTGGGTTTTACATTTCAGTCGGTACACCTCAATTCCACTGGTGCATGGTCCAACCAAGTCATGTGAAAAAGAAAGAGGGAACCCGCTCAGCCTCGTGTTAGTCTTTTCCATGGGCTTTAGTTGGTGTTATCAGTGATTTTTCTGTTATGTCCCCTGCTGCCTGCATTTGCATGTTTTATTAACCTGCCAGCAGCTTCGGCTTCAGCTTTGGCATCTGACTGCATCGATTGTTTCTATCGGCTAATCCATTGCAGAACAGCTGATTCTGGGACCTTTCACCACCAGGGGGAACATTGTTTTCATACAGACAACAGTCTGATTGCCTGTACATTGCTTAACTCCTGTTTAACTAAGTCCTGTACAGTATGTCTTTGTTATCTCATTGTGTTAGTTACTGCATACTATCTTGTCATGATGCAGTTGGACTGTGCCAACGACATTTGACAATCACCTGTGACTTAGTGATTGTCATTTATTAGACAATTTTCTGTTTCAGCTATATATAGTTACCAGCTCTATTATTTGTGTATTTCTACAATTAGCTGGATCTGTTTGTTCATTGTCCGTTCTATGTGCTAATACTTGTGCCCCCTCTCATTTTATATAAGTCTACGGACTCATTAAACTAGTTTTATTACATTTACATATTCACATCTGGTATTACCATAATTGTGAGGGATGTCATCATTGTTTTACTATAGGTTATTTTCCCTAGGTAATTCACCTTTTACCACACATTAGTACTTGCCATACTTATTCCACTGCTTAGTGAGCGCATGCAATTAGGGGGCTCCAGTCCCTTGCCTACTCTCCTTCTCTGGGGGGTCTAGGGTTGTTCTCTTTTGTCTCCAACCAAGTCATGTCATGTATTTTGGTATATGAGATTTTAGGTTGTAGTCTTGCCGAAACAAAGATGTAATCAATCCGGGAGTAAAATTGATGAGGGGGTGAGAAGTAGATAAAGTCTTTTGTTAGTGGATTTAGGTCTCTCCAGGCATTAACTGGAGAGGTTTTAGACCCGCAATTAAGCCCTTAGTGGCAAGCAGGATCGTCGTGGTCACGGGCAGGGTCGGCAACAGGGAAGGCAGGAGCAGGGCAGGGGAGCGGAAACTTAGACTAGGGAACAGGACTGGGACTTGCTACCAGGAAACAGACTGGGGCAATCTAGTTCAAAAGCTAGGGCCTTTAATATAAACAGGATTCAAAACAGGAACATAAACAGATAAAGGCAGAGGGAGTCTGGACACAAAACAAAGGCAAGGGAGAAACAGGAAAATATAAAGACAGAGGACAGGAACAACAAGAGGAGACACAGACAGACAGAGGAACCCCAGAGCAGCAGCACACCCAGCTGACAGAGAAGGGAACTATGGCTAGGAGAAGGATGTCTAAGAGACCCTGACAATGAGTTACGGGCTATATGGAGATCTCTTAAAATAATGTTGCCTTTCGCTAGAATATTGAAAATCTGTCATAAATTGCGAGCAACTTTCATTTGGCGCATAAACATTCACTATAGTAAGGTCCTAACCGTACAGAGTCCCCACCAAAATAAGGATCCTTCCGTCCTTATCCGTTTGTATTAGATCGGGTGTGAAGTATAGCTGATTATTCAGTAATATTGTAACTCCTCGTTTGTTATTTGGCAGATTTCAGGATTAGGGTTCTTTTAAAATGCATCTCTTGTAACAAGAGAACATCTCCTTTCATCCTCTTTTAGTCAGATAATGCTATTCATCTTTTACACAGGCTTTTGAAACCTTTAACATTGTGAGAAATGATCTTCAGAGAGATTTGGGAAATGAGAAGCTAGGAAGTGTGTAAGAATGAGAGTTCCTGATGTTAGACTGTTTAGGATGCCTTATGATAAAAACAATTTGACCTGGTCTGGACGGTACTCTTTAGTGATAAAGGGGGGTGATGGGGCATGGGAAATGAGCCTCCAAGGGAAATATTGTCCCAGTGCTCAGCTGCCCTTGGTAAAGGAAGATGGTAAATTGAGGAGGTGGGGGACCAAGGGCTGGTTTAGGCTACACCCACCAAGGTGTGCCAACCTGAGGGGAGCCAATTGCTGCTGACCGAGATCAGCAGTTCGAATCCTGTCAGGGTCCCGAGGCTACTTTTAGCATACAGTATATTTAACTTTTTAAACATTATAGACAATTCAAACATTTCAAAATACCATAGAAGAAACAACTGTACTTTTGTATTAAGATTATATATATTTTTTTAATTTATGTCTTTATGTTTATGACTACCCTCAGTTTCCTTCACTTAGGACAACTCAGAAGCATTTACTTCAAGGGGAAGGACAATGAAAGGAAGGGCCGTGATGATGCACCCTTTTGTAAAGACAAATGAGCCATCTTCTCTCATGGAATATTTATTTAATTTTGTTTCTAATGTTTTCTTATTTGAAGTAATCAGTTCCTTTTGCTTTGAAAGAAGCCTGCTTTTTACAAGTATAAAAATACGCTCAGCTGAAGATCCAGAAAAGAATGAGTACGTAAATGGAATTCAGGCAGGACCCTGTGCACCAGATTGTGCCTGAAATCCATTTACAGACTCATTCCTTTCTGGATCCTTAGCTGAGAGCATTTTATTATTTTAAATGTAAGTTTCTGATACACGTTGTGTGTGTTTTAATATACCTATTTGGATACTTACCTCTGGTGCGCTTTGTGTGTCTTTCTTTTTGTCTTTGGAGATCCTGTCCGGTCTCACCTTTTGGGCGAGCGGAGTGCCCATTCGCTGCACGGAGGTGTTTTTGTCTAAACTCATTACCTGAAATAGAGGGAGAGTCTGCGAGATAGGGATTCTTCTCTCTCTCTTTTTTTCTTCCTTCTTTCAAAGTATGTATAAGACTTGTCAATTTGATATAAGAATAATTATAATGCGTTGGTTTATGCTTATTTTATTGTCTTCTATATTCAAATGGTCTATGTCACCGAAGGGATAATGCTCTGCTGAAGTGCATCAGGCCATTCCGGTGTTCTAATCCTCATAGTGTGGGGCATCAATATACCTCACCAACGGGAGTTTGGTCCCTTCTCCGTGGCCTTTTCTGAAGTCCTCGGCCTGGTGCTGGCCACTTGTGACCTAGAGTAAAGGGGGGAAGGATCCTCCAGGAGCACAGATCCCACGTCTCCCAGCCCCTGCTTCACGTTCGCCCCCTGGCAAAGGATGTTCCACATAGGGCATCAAACTCCATCCTGGGGAGTGTGCTTCTTATTGGGCAGGCTGGGAGAGAGGGGTGGGGGATCTTTATTGGCCATTGGGACCTAGGCAGGTGGAGGATTCAGGTGGGGTACAGGGTTTCAACAAACAAGTTCTTACTGTCCTGGCTTATTGTAGTCTTAGGCTGGCCTTAACGATCATTCCTTTTCGAATGCCTCTAAATTGTGGTTCCGTCTCTGTGACCCTTGTCTTGACTTTTGATCCTTCCATGATGTGCGGTGACTCTGCTTCTTGGTAAGGGGTTGACAGGGAGGCGGGCGTGAGTCCCAGGCGACAGAGAAATGCAGCAACCTCCAATGGAACCTTCATAGGTAGTGTCATCTATAATCACCAGCAGGCAGAATGCGAAAACCCAGCGATAATGGACTTGATTCCCACAACACCACAGTAGTTGGTTGCAAGTTTTGCTGTCTAGCAAGCATTGTTGGAGATAGATCTTGGAATAGTTGTAATGGGGTATTTTCAAAGGATACACCTGTTCCTCTGGTCGCAGAATAGAATGTCTCCTTGATTTTGAAATAATGGAAACGTATTACCACGTCTCTGGGACGATCTTTTGGTGGTGGCTTCGGCCGTAGTACTCTGTTGCAGTGGTCCAATAGCAGGGAGGTTTCCTGTGGTCTGGCAGCATGGTGGTCAGCCATTTCGAGACAGTCTTCTGGATCCATAATTGTCTCAGGGATTCCCCTTATACAGAAGTTATTTCTCCTATCTCTAGTTTTAGCGATATTCTGATGGTCAATAATATCGCTCATCTGTTTGTAATCACTCTGTGGTCTGGGCGTTCTTATTTTGGACTACAATTGTTTCATACATTTTCCTCTGTGTCCTTTCGCCCAACGTGGTTAGATCTCATTTGATTTCATATAGCTCCAATTGGAGCAGAGTTTTCAGGCTCCCCTAAAGATTTTTAATGTCCCGCTTTGTAATGTCCTAGACTCTCCTTTTCAGGGTCCGGTTCAGAATCAAAGCCTGTAAGTATCCCTCAGAAAAATTACTTTATATCAATGTTGCTGGAATAATTTCCATGAAATGTGTGCTGAGTATTAAAAAGGTAAAGCAAATGTGATTTAGAAAACAGAGAGTCTGTGTTAGCTAAAAAACAGCTAAAACTTCTAAAAAAAAAAAAAAAAAAAAGAGTAGTAGGTATATCAGAAAGAGATATTACATGTAAGAGCAACATTAAAAAGTTACATTGAAGGGAGGGCTTCCGGTGACGTCACCCGACATTGAGGTGTATTTCGGGAGCTCTGCAGACTCTCCCGATTAATGGCAGACAAAAGCACCCTTCCACCTAATAATTTTAACTGAATTACAGCTCCCCGGCTGGGGTAACAACCTGAGAATGTCCAGGCAGCAAAAGAAGCCTGTGACCCAAGCGGTGTCCAAGTATTTTACGCCGCAACAGAAGAGCCCTGAGCCGCAGCCCGAAAAACAAGATAGCGGCAGCCCACGAGGAGAATCGGCTTAAAAAGTTGAAAAGTTTGCCAAGTTGTTGTTACCCTCCAGGGTGTTGTCGCAGCGGCCGAGAGGCCCTGGCGGTCTGTGGAGCCTGGATCTCGCTTGTTGCGGAGGGAGGGGGGGGGAGAGACAACAAATCGGAAGCATCTGAACTGTGAGTAACTCTTCGCCCTCCCTGCCTCCCCCGCGAGAGCCCGGAGGCCGCTCCCGAACGAGCGAAGCAGACGCTAAGAGACCGGGCAGTGGAGCCTACCCCCCCGGGCGAACTTAAGGCGCAGTTGGGGTAGTAGCATAAAGCCCCCATAGGCCCCGCTAATACAGGCCCATATCCACACCCAGATGGCGATCATAGTCACCCCTCGCCGCTCCCCCCTCTCTCTACCCCCCCGTCCCCCCGTCGCTCACCTCGTCCTCCCCACACCTACCCTCCTCCCTTCCCCCCCATCCCCCGCCCCCCACTGTAAGCAGGATACTAAGGCACTATACCCCAGACCCACAACTGAGACCTAGCCACCATACCCCCGTCCGGGTGGCTATGCTAGCCAGACCCACCCAAGGTATCCCCAGTACGTGCTCCAACAGGAATAACACCGCAATGTTAATGTGTTTCATTAATAGCTGAACCGCCACGTTAGGTGAATGAAGGGCCCCCTCTCTATCCTACTAGAGGGAGGGAACCAAATGTCTCAAAATGCTGTCTGTACTGTTACCTAATAATGTGAAGGGGCGCAGGACTTGCAAAAAAGCGCTCCCACTATATGTTGACGTTTCCATAATATGTTTGACTGTTACCTAAAAAAGTATGCATCAAGATGGCGAACATGTTTCGAATTGCTCGACCACTCCCCTCCCCCTCTCCCCCTCCCTTTCCTCCCCCTCCCTACCCTCCCCCTCCACCCTCTCCTCCCCCTCCACCCTCTCTTCCCTTTCCACCCTCCCCCCCGCCACCCCCTCACTGAGCGCAGGACATCAAGGGACTAAATCCCCTGTACACAACGGAGACCTAGTCCCCATATCTCAGCCCTGGTGGCTACGCCAGCCTGACCCCCCACGATATTTCCAGTATGTGAACTAAGAGGAATACCTCCGCAATGTTTATGTGCTCTATTAACAGCTGAACCGTTACGTTATAAGTATGAAGAGTCCCCTCTCTACCATGCTAAGGTGTCAAACTGTCATTTACAGCTCTGTCTAATACTGTAAAGGGATGCAGGACCGGGGAAAAATGCATTTGTACTATAAGCTGATGACTCAATAATATGGTTGATGGTATCCGGATAAAGTATGCATCAAGATGGGGGACATGTACTGCACCGGCCAACCACTCTACCCCCCCCTCCCCCCCTCACCCTCACCCAAAGCTCCAAATCTATATAGCCCACACACTGACACGGGACACAACCTCCACTGTTTAGAAGGCTGGTGCCTAGAAAACTCTGCCCCCCCTCCCCCCCACCCTGCCCTTCCCCCTGCCCTCCCCCCCTCCCCCCTTTCACAAGGAGCATGACGGTCAAACATAAAGGAAAGCTCCTACCACCACCCCTGCTTCTCTCCCCACCCCCTCCCCCACTCACCTACCCTTCCCCCCCCCCAGACACCTACCCCCCTTCCCTCACACCTTCCCTTCCAACCAGCCTCTTCCCCTCTCCCACTCTCCTCCTCCATTCCATATTATCTTACATGTCCTCTCTGACCGCCCCTGATAAGCAACAACCACACCCCTCCCCCCTCGTGTACCTTTCGAAGGATTCAACCCATAAAGTTTTTCTGAGTCTGCACCCCCCCCCCCCCTTTTTTTTGCACCCCAGTTCGGATGTCAACGGACCCCAAACGCCGGTCAATATCACCGGTACTACCTCCAGAGGACCACTTCTGGCCCTCCTTTCACACTATCTCTTCCTGCCGATTCTGTCCCGGCAGGCCTTTACCCTGTCCCCTCTCACCCTCTCCCCCCCAGCCCCCTGGAGCGCCACTCAGGTCCCCCCAAATAGAAACCTCTCCATACACGAAGGGGACATGATCCTACAAAGGATCCAAAATACTCTCCCTAGTGGGAAGGGAGTCGCTCTCGAGGGAACCAAATACCTGACCAATGGCTAGCCAAACCCCAATAAATGTAATCTCACTAAATGTGAAAGACCTAAACAACAATAAAAAAAGGAGGCTAGCTCTACAAGAGATGAAAAGATCGAAAGGCGACATTGTATTTCTACAGGAGACCCACTTTACATCACATGAGCTACCTAAATAGTTCAGCAAGGCCTTCCCCACGGGCTACTTCTCATCGTTTAACAGTAAAAAGAGAGGAGTGGCATTTTTATTCCGTCAGGGAACGCTATTCAATCATACCAAAACAACCACAGACCCAGAGGGTAGATTTCTGATAGTATATGGCTCGCTAGCAGGCTCACCAATCGCGCTGGTCAACATATACACACCCAATGAAAACCAGATAGAATTTCTGAAGACACTTTTGGATAAAATTGATCCAACCTACTTGTCCTCAGTGGTAGTAGGGGGGGCCTTTAACATGGCCCTGAACCCACTGGAAGACAAGTCAAGTTTACTAAACAGATCTACTCTCGAATAGACTACCTCTTCGCCACTAAAACCATTCTAGATGCGTCAACAAGCTCAAATATAGGCCCCATCACATGGTCAGACCATGCCCCAATTACCGTTACCCTCGATACGCCATTCATAAAGACAAATTCGTTCAATTGGAAACTTAATGACTCGTTATTAAACTACCCCGAAATAGAGAGAGAAATAAAATCAGCACTCAAAGAATACTTTGCCCATAATACGGAGTCGGTCTCATCGCCAACAATCCTGTGGGAAGCCCATGAGGCAACAATTAGAGGAACCATCATCTCCATCGCATCTCACAGGAAAAAAAAAACAAAACAAAGGCTATCAGAGATCTGACGGACAAAATTCTAGAATTAGAACGCCAACATAAAATTAACACCTCTAAAAAAAATTACAAAACATTAACATCCGTCAGAGAGGAGCTTAGACAATTACAAGTAGAGGACGTAGAAAAGTCACTGCCATGGACCAACCAAAAATACTACAATAAGGGGAACAAAGCAGATAGACTATTGGCTAACAAATTAAGAGGCATACAGAAGAGATCACAAATCACAGCTATTAAGAGTAGGTCTGGTGAAATTATATACAATGATAAAAAAATCGCAGAGGAGTTCACAGCATTTTATACAGAGCTCTATAACCTAAAAACTCAGGGCAATAAAGCTCCGGAAACAAATTCCAGAATAATCAATGACTATCTAAGTGTCACCTTCCTAGCGTCACTGAAGAAGAAAAACAAATACTTAATGCAAGAATATCAAAAATAGAGCTCACAGAAGCAGTAAAAACGTCAAAAATCTCCAAAACTCCTGGTCCCGATGGCTTCTTCAATGCCTATAACAAACGATTTCTCCCTATCCTATCAACACACCTCCTTAAGTTATTCAACTCCTTCATGGAAGGCTCCACAATCCCGCCCTCCATGACCAATGCTAGTTTAGCTATAATCCATAAAGACGGCAGAGTGTGGAAGCTACCGGCCTATATCCCTACTAAATAATGACCTGAAACTGTACAGTAAGATCCTCGCCAACCGGCTGAACCCAATTTTACCCAGACTGATTAACATTGACCAGGTAGGATTTGTTCAGAATCCTCAGGCCTCTGACAACACACGAAAGATTATAAACATAATAGAACATGTCCGTATCTCAGGCTCTAAAGCAGTTCTGTTGAAGCTTGATGCAGAGAAGGCGTTCGACAGAATTGATTGGCTTTTTCTAGATACTACAATGAAAAAATTCGGCTTTAATGACACATTCTTAGAGGGTGTCAGGGCACTTTACCGCAGCCCCATGGCGACGGTCAAACTCCCGGGAGCTCTGGCAAAGGCCTTCGAGATAAAGAACGGTACGAGACAGGGCTGCCCCCTGTCCCCTCTTCTTTTCGCCTTGACAATAGAACCGTTGGCGGCTAGAATACGGGACAACGCAAGCATCCAAGGCATAGTCATTGGGAATACCAATTACAAAATCTCATTGTTTGCGAACGATGTTATTCTCACGCTGTCTCACCCTCATACCTCCCTTCCCAATCTACAAAAGGAATTATCCGATTTCGGCGAGATATCAGGCTACAAAATTAATAGCGACAAGTCTGAAGCCCTGAATCTCAACCTCGCAGACTCGGAGGTCCAGCTATTAAAACTAAATTTTAACTACCGATGGTGTCCTTCATACATAAAATATTTGTGACTTAATGTATCGAAGGACTACCGCTCCCTATATCAATGTAATTACCCCCCCTTATTTGATAAAATTAGAAGTGATCTGGATAAATGGGAGGAATACCGAATTTCCTGGATCGGAAGGATGATCTCAGTTAAGATGAATGTACTCCCGAGGTTATTATATTATTTCCAGACACTTCCGATCAGGGTTTCTGGAACAGAATTGAAGGATCTCCAGAGCAGAATATTCAAATTTATTTGGCATGGAAAAAAACCCAGAGTCACAAAATCAGTATTAACAGCGCCAAGGATTAGGGGGGGTGTGGGGGTGCCAGACATCGGATACTATCAGGCAGTTCAACTAAAACCAGTGGTCGAGTGGAACTTAGACCCAGACCAGCTATTCTGGCTAAAGATTGAGTCCCAGTATGCCAGAGCGCCTCCTCTGCAGGCAAGACTATGGGCCTCGGGCAGATACGACAAAGGGACAAGCAAATTCGAACTAGGCACCATGGGCCACACAATGGAGATATGGCAAAAAGCTAAAAAATAAATTTAAACTCTCGAACGCAGCTTCACAACTCACCCCATTATATAATAACCCAGAATTCCCCCCAGGATGCGAGACCAAACAGTTTGAACAGTATGCAAGGACAGGAATTGAGATGGTTCGTGATCTGCTATGTGATAAGAAGCCCCTGAATTTCCAAGAACTGCGAAATAAATTTAAAGTCCCAACCCTGGATACATTTAAATTCCTCCAAATTAGACACTTCCTACAAAAACTGTCCCCCGCACTAGAATTTCCCCCTCTTACACAATTTGAGAGACTGTGCCAGGAAGACGCACACCAAAAAGGCCTTATCTCACAAATTTACGCAATTCTGGAAAAACACGCGAGTCCCGACACACATGATTATATGCACAAATGGGCAGCGGAATTAAACATAGACATAGACAATGAAGACTGGGAAGAGATATGGGACGCGGCATCAGGAACTTCTGTATGCACCAGTATTAAAGAAACCATCTACAAGATAATGTTCCACTGGTACTTAACACCGGTGAGACTGCGGCAAATCTACCCTCTGGCATCTGATCTATGCTGGAGAGGCTGTGGACACAAGGGAGACATGGCCCACATATGGTGGCAATGCCCAGAAATCCAGAAATATTGACTCTCAATCCAAAACCTAATAAAAGAGGTCACTGACCTCACAATCCCTACAGATCCACTGACCTACATACTGGGCAGGCCAATGAATAAATTTGACCGCCCAGTATGGAAATTAATCTCCTTCATTTTGACAGCAGCACGATGCTCAGTGGCGCTCTGCTGGAAGAAAACCTCCCCTCCCACGATACAAATGGTAAGAAAAAGATAAAACGAGGTTATGCTAATGGAAAAACTGACGGCATTCCTTAATCACTCAACGGAGCGGTTCTACTCCATATGGGAACCTTGGCTGACCCACTAAAACTTTAAATACCACAGCCTCCTCCCTAGCCCAGTAACCAGGCGAGACGCCCGGATTAAGTAAAAAAAGGCGCCTCCAGGGGAGAGGATACCCATCACCCTCCTCCCCCCTTCCCTCTCCCTCTTTCCCACCTTCCCCTCTCTTTTTCAGGAGCCTAACTACAGGGACCACTGAGGGACCCGAATGGTCTGCCACACCCACTGGTGGGTATTCAGGGCCCCCTCCCTCCCCCCTCTTATCTTCTTACCCCACTCTCACTAAAAAGGGAAAAAAACAACTGTTATGGTATTATGTTACGTTTATCTTACAATGCCTGTAAAGTGATGTTTCAATACCTAATAAAAACGTTTGAAAAAAAAAAAGTTACATTGAAAACCATATGATGATGACATTGATTATAAACAGAAAAGAATGTAATAATTAACACTATTGTTCCAGGTATAAGTCCATATCTAATAATCATCAGGCATTAGTGCTCTTAAATTGTGGTATTTCCTGTAGAGACAACTAGTGACAACGATGATCGACACCCATATTGTGCTCTAAGTAGGTGCTACGGTATATAAAAACATTATGTGGGTAATGTAGAAGTATACAACCTACATAACCTACCCCACAAACTCTAATCGGGGTGAAAGTAACGCCTCGTGGGATGGATAAGGGGGTTAAACCTCCCCTGGTAATGCGAGGTGTCTCTCTCGAAGAGATAGATAACACTGTCCTGGTAAACTAGTAGTCGACACGACTCCATTATTTTAAATCAACTTATTAAAAGTGTTTTTATTTATTATCATCAGTTCATTACTTAAGGTGACCGAGTGCCCATAACTGGGTTTTCTTGCTCTAGTAGTAGTCTCTACGTATACCTAGCCCAAAGGTGCACCTCCCCCTTTTCCCTTTAGGCTGAGTGAGGGTTACCTTTCCTGTATATTTTGGTATTTCCTGTACTTTATAAAATGGAAGCAAAAAAACCCAAGAGCCCACAAAAATATCCTCTGATATAATGTAAAATAGCAAACAGTGTAAAAAGGCAAACAGAAGTGATTGGTAAAAAGTCTTGAGTGCATTTCTGAATAAGGTTATCAATTTCCAGGGCAGGATGACTATCATTTGTTTTTATGTCAAGTGTTATCCTCTGAGTTGCAGAACAATCAATATTGTACACAGCCACCCCGTGTAGTTCCAGTGTAGCATTATATAAAGCTTAAGCAGCACTAAGCTGTACCTGCTGCAGTGTCCCGGAGTGCAAGAATATTACAATGCACTGCTATATCATGCAACAGGACACAAGTAAAGGTCTTCTTTTCGCATATATGGTACCAGTATTTTATTATTATCATATATATTTTTTATTTTATGCTAGAGTATGCATCAAATAGAAGTAGCTCATTAATCCAATTTTTACATATGAAGTAGATCATTATCCAGAATGGTTTGTGCCATCATAGGAAGGATGAGGTGGGGGGGGGGGGGGGTGGAATAACCCGGAGACTGATATGTAATCCTTACATTTATTTATAAAATGTTTTACCAGGAAGTAACAGTCCAGATAATAGAGAGAAATGCTGCACACCTCAAAATTGAAAAAGTTGATACAATTACCGGTGCTCCAGTGTTAGAACGAAAGCCTGCAGTCAGTCCTGGATATATGAACAGAGGAACATTGGGCACAACGGATTTAGCATATCAAAACTCATTTATTGAGCCAACACACAACTGTGTTGGCTCAATAAATGATTTTTGATATGCTAAATCCATTGTGCCCTATGTTCCTCTGTTCATATTACCAGGAAGTAATGCATTGAGGGTTACCTCTTGTTTTCAAGTATGTCCTGGGCACAGAGTTATGATGACAGATACATGGTTACAAATACATGGGTACATTAAATGAACAGGGTTATAAATGTCTTATTCCATTTGGTTGACACTGCCCAAATTGCATGCTGATCCACATAAGCAAAATTATAAAGTACCGTCATACATTCACTTTAATGTAATGAAACAGTGAAAACTGTTATTTAAATGATTAATATAATTGATGATTATATATATATATATATATATATATATATATATATATATATATATATATATATATATATATATATATATATATATATATATATATATATATATATATATATATATATATATATATATATATTCCAAGTTCACCAGATCATACCTGGCAAAAAGAGACAGCACACTAAAAGTAAGAAAAAAGTAGTATATATATTAAAACATAGGTACCGCAACCAACCAACGTTTCGGTCCTCAGGATGGGACCTTCTTCCAGGTAATGCAGTGTGAGTGCCAAACATGAAACATATATACCCACAATCCCGTGCACACCCCTACTCCCCACCAATGGCAAACATCCCAGTGAGTCTACCAGCTGCAACAGCTAAAATCACCGTGAGTGCTGATATCCTAAGGCTTGAATCCTCCTTAATTCACTTCCCTGTATATCAGCCAATAGGGAGCGACGCTGCACACTCCAATAGCGTCACCACGCACATCACCATGGTAACTCGCAGGCGAATGTAAATACTCCTCACATGCGGTCTAGGTCAGTCAACTCACCCGCAGTACATGATCGCGCATGCGCAAGCTCCTCTATGTAAATAAACCAGTGGATGGCCGTTATTGGCCAATGCTGTAAGCAAAAGTATTTAACCATGGGACTGGTGAGACCATGGGACACACTCTTCCCACAAACAACTGCTGGACACAGTGACTTAAATCTACGCGTTTCGTCGGTTGTTGCGCCGACTTCTTCAAGGGTGTGAAGTCGGCGCAACAGCTGTTGAAACGCGTAGATTTAAGTCACTGTGTCCAGCAGTTGTTAGTTTGGAGGAGTGTGGATCAAAGAGTGAGGAGTGGAATACATTCAAGTTTATGCCGGTATACCTATTGGGAGTTCACCGCTTTACATTCAGTGTGGCTGAGTCTGATATTCTCCTGTTACAACGGAGATCACACATTGCAGTGTGCAACTTTGAAACTTCAGATCTGTGGCAGGCTGGGAGAAACAGGAAGCAGGAGACTGTTTACAGTGTTACCCGGTTCAGCATTACGTGGTCACCTTACGGCGTGCAATCGCTGGTGCAGCTGACGGAGGGACGCGGGGACCCTTGGGGTTCATCGTGGTTACACTATTTGGTGTGATCGTTCCTTTATTCCCTACATCTGCCCTACCTGTCATCTTTCAGCAACCTTTTCAATACGGAGGTTATCTTTCAGCCCACTACTGATAATATACAGCTTTTTTACTCTCCTCTATTTGCTATTGTTCTATGCTACAAGTGATTCATCACCTGCAATACACTCCTCCACAATAGACTTTTTGGACATTATATTTGGTATTTTACCAATTTATTTTTATCTTGGATTACCCCTCTAATTGTGTTTGTTATATATACATTTATTGTCTGTGTATTTTTAGTATTTATGTCCAGTAACCAAGCCTTTGTTGTTTTACAATAAATTTTCCCTATATTTTCAATTGCTATGTAGGATTGCGCTTTTTTTTCTCTATTTTAATATTCTTTGGATAGGCATATCCTAATTAGAGCTGCATCCTACAGACACAATATCCTTTTTCAATACTTGATTTGCATTATATCAATTAATTCTTTTTGCACATTATTTTTAAATACAATTTCACCAATTGTGCTAGTCCTAGCGCTGATTTTACTTTTGTGTATATATATATATTCAAAAACTAATAGACAATACCGTTCTGTGGCTAACAAAACGCTTTTATTCGTGTGAGCTTTTGAGATACACTGATCTCTTCTTCCAGCGATATTACCATGGATAAAGCAACAAAGGTTTTTACTTAAAAACAGTGCATCCTGGAATGCATCTGTGACTGAAGCCTATCCCTCCCCCCTGTGCAGTATGTGATTTCTTACATAAGGTGTTAAATGGTCCCTGAAGGTTAGTAATGTACGAGTATATGTGTATGTGTGTAATTATACATTTATAAAGCACCCACAGTGTATATAGCGCTTTACAAAAGGTGTATGTGGGAGTGTATACCAATGGTGTGGGTAGGTGTAGAAATGTAAGAGGGTGTTGCATTACTATTAATGTGTGTAGATACTATGTGGTCCCTATTGGCATATAGGGATAGAATTACATTGTACATACGTATGTGTAAGAGACAGGTGTGTGTGCATTCATATAGCACAGTATGTATAGACATGGCCTTTAGCACTCATGAGAAGAGAGTTCTCTTGTCAGGGTAGGGACTCAAAGCTGCGGTCTCGGTTTAGGCCACCGCTAAGTTTCCCTAACAGTTGCATACATTTGTATTCATGCAATTGTCTCTCTTTTGGTGTTCTAAGATTACCTTTGAGTATGGCCACCTTCAGATCATCTTATGGCTTGACTCAGAGAAATGTTCACCGACAGGACTGTCTCTTGTTCCACGTGTGATGCAGAGGAAGGTTCACCTGTTCATCCAGCAATGTCGTGTACCTCATGTGCATGAAATGCCCAGGAGGCTGGTACTACATAGGTGAGACGGGACAGGGGCTAAACGCATTTCGCAACAACGTGCTTAGTCATCCCCTGATGACGCATCAGTTGTGAAACGCGTAGAGGTCACGTGAGGCTGTTCAGCGCGCCCACCCATTGGCTGGTGCCAGATCGCCGAGGAGCTGAAGCGGACGGAATATTAGCTGTTGATCGGTGCAGTCCTGACTGTTACATCAGCACAGATAACAGCAGTCCCACTTTTCAATATTCCCGGTCAGTATCTTGGCAAACCCCAGTGTGGTTTATCTGTTTGTTTTGTTTTTGTGTGTTCACAACTGAGTAATTGTTTAGTTGTTTGTCTGTGCTCACTGTAGTTTTTTTATTACATCCTTCTGTACTATTTAAGGGGTTGTGCCATTAGTGGTAATTACCCTTACACATATTATATTAGTGTGTATTTTTTATGTATCAATAAATATTGTGTTACACTTTTTACTTATAGTTTGTTGTCTCTTGAGCCTCATTCACATTATTGGAGATTTTAAATAATCACTTTTCGGGCTGTGTAGTTTTATTGTACACAACATCTCTGAACACGCATGGTGTTGTGTATTTCTTTATTAACCACCGGTACGCTGTGTGCATCTTTGTTTTTTTGTTGTATGGTAAATTCGCCTTAGGGCTTTCCTACACAGGAGTGACCTGGGAGTACCTCCACGCATCCAGCAGCAAGGGGCTTATTCTACTTGACAGCACGAGCGCGGGCGTCTCTGCTTCCACCTTCAATTTGAGTTTAATGCATTCCTATTAATAATGAATGAATTAAAATGCTATTTTATTAGATACAAATGAAACTAAAAACACCTCATCAATAATAGAAATATAAAACACATGATTATGTATACACATACACATTGAGCACATATTGAAATCACTTATTAATATTACAGAGTATAAAATAATTGCTATTCAATTATTCTATATGACTTACATACATCTAATAATGGATGACACAGAGATAGACATTGAGACTCACATTTTCATAGATAAAGTCAACAATTTAATAAAAATAAAGGAGATAAGAGAAATAAAAACAGGGATTAAATATTGTACAGATCACAAATTATATCTTAAACGCATTTTAAAATATACTTACATTCAGAAATTAAAGGATCCAATTTCTATTTCTGCATTTAACCCATTTGGTAGTAATGTTTTAAATGTAAAAATCCAAAAAGTTTCCCTCTCATAGGGTCCGGGTTGTATCACCACCTCTCCCACTTTTTCTGAACGTGTTCGATCACCCTATATTTTAAACATGAGGGATTCCCTTTATGTATTAATTTAAAATGTTTTGGGACACTATGGGTTAAAAGTTATTTCCTTATGTTTCCAATGTGCTCCAGTATGCGGAAGTGCACAGGTCTAGTTGTGCTTCCTACAGACTGGAGCCCGCAAGAACACTCCAGGAGATATTACGTTATTAGTTTTACAGTTCAAAAACTGTTCTTAAAACATTCCCCTATTCTGGATGATTTAAAACAGAATTTTTTCATTTGACCCATGGTTGCAAACTTTACAGGAATAACATTTAAAAAAATCTTTAGGTTTCTTTGGCCTGCAACTTTGTGTTTTTTTTTTCATATTTCTACAAGTTTATTTGGAAAGGGAACGAAGCCAGTCATCACCTCTTTGTACCTGGCGCTTTTCATTTGCATCATTTGTTAAGCATTAATTAGCTGACAACATTGTAGTTCTTTTAGCCCCTTTAGAGCAGGAGGGACAATAAACCTGCTTGTGAATTGTGAAGGGGCTTGCATTTAAACTCTAGCAGTCAACAAATTGCTGGCCAATGCCTTCTCCACTTCTTTTGGTTATTATCGCCAGTGCTTTCACCTGCAGTGGATTGATTAGTAAAATCACTACAGGTCTCCACTTAGAGGAAAGGGACATGCAAGTTCACGAAAGAAAAAAAAAACTTTTAAGGTAACAGTTCTAACAAAAAACATTTTTGTTTAACTTGGAGTTGGTTTATAATACACATAAATAATGGTTAAAAAAAAACAGGATGTCAAATCTAAAAATGGAAAATAAGCTGGTCAGAACATTTTGTTTTTTTTCCAGCAATCTTCAACTACTGTGGCATCAAATAGTTGTTTAGTTGCCAAACTGACTCATACGTTCATTGTCTGGAAGCTTTACAAGCTTGTTAGCCTTATCTTTAGGACATACTGATTAGTTCCATAATACGATTGTGCATCATCTGCTCATTAGCACTACAATAAATGTCATGAAATTATGGGCATAGATTTTTTTTTGTGTTCTCTTCAAATATTTTACCAGGAACAATTCATTGAGATGTGCACCTCATATTTAGCCATTTATACCATTGGATACAATACTGAGATACAGATATTGGTATAAACATATTTAATGCGTACACATGTAACAGATAGAATTTTATTTCAATTGGGTTGGGAAATGTAAGAATACCAAATACATTATTCCAAATTCTGGTGGATGAACACAGTCAGTAAGTTCTTTGTTATGCTGGGATACATGCAGTATGCTGCTTAGCTAGTTGGGTAACTTATGCTGGAGAACTTTGTACTTTAAAGCAGGAAAGGTGTATATATTACAGGGATAGCCAAAATAATTCCTCAAGCGTAACAAAGCGAATGGTGGTTTTTTTTTAAATTAGATGGGAAAATGGCATATGGATTTGTATGCAGTATCCCGTTTAGGAAGGTGAATCTGAGAAGCAATAGCATATTGTAAACAGCGACGAGAAAGTTTGTGAACCACTTATGATTTTCACATATTTTAAACCTAAAATGTTATTAGTTCTTAATCGAAGTGGTAATGATAGATAACTTGATCAAACAAATTACACAAAAACATGATACCTTTTCAACATTTATCCACAAATAATGAAACATTCAATATCTGTGTGAGAAAAAGTATGTTAACGTTTAGATTCAGTGCCCCTTGAGCAGCAATAACAACTTCAACTGTTTCCTGTAACTGCTGGTCAGTCTCTAAATCTGTTTTGAGGAATTTTGGCCCATTCTTCCTTACAGAACTGCTTCAACTCAGTGACATTTGAGGGCATCCTTGCATGGACAGCTCACTTCAGGTCCTGACACATTTCGATGGGGTTTGGTCCGTACTTTAACTAGGCCATTCTAAAACCTGGAATTTGTTCTTCTGCAGCCATTCTTTTGTAGATCTGATTGTATGTTAGCCTTATCCCAACTGTCAAGCAGATACAATAGATTTGTTCAAAAAAAGGTTGGACATCTTTTTAGATGGGAAAGGTATACAGGGATATACCAAATAAGTATACATGGGAAGGATGTTGATCCAGGGATTAATGCGATTGCCAATTCTTGGAGTCAGGAAGGAATTAATTTTTCCCCTTAATGGGGTTTTTTGTTTGCCTTCCTCTGGATCAATAAGTATAGATATAGGATAAAGTATCTGTTGTCTAAATTTAGCATAGGTTGAACTTGATGGACGGAAGTCTTTTTTCAACCTCATCTACTATGTAACTATGTAACTATGTTTAGGATCATTGTCTTGTTGTATGACCCACTTTCGCTCCAGCTCACAGATGGATGGCCAGACATTCTACTCTATAATTGACTGGCACAATGCAGAATTCATGGTTGTGTCATTGACAACAAGCCGTCCACGTCCTGCGCAGCAAAGCAGCCCCAAACCATGACCTGCTTGACAGCTGGGATGAGGTTCTTCTGTTCGAATGCAGTTTTGGTTTTCGACAAACATTACGTTTCTCATTAAGGCCAAAAAGTTCTACTTTTGACTTGTCTGTCCACAGAACATTGTTCCAGAAGTCTTGTGGATCACCTATGTGCTCTTTGGCAAACTTCCGATGGCAACAATGTACTTTTTAGATAGCTGTGGTTTTCTCCTGGCTATCCTTCCATGAACACCATTCTTATTCCGTGTTTTTTTAATTGTAGTCATGAAAACTCACCTTAGCCAAGACGAGTGGCCTGCAGATCCTTGGATGTTACTCTTGGATTCTTTGTGACATCCTGGATAATTTGTTGGTTTGTTCTTGGAGAGATTTTGGTAGGACAACTCAACTCCTCCTGGGTAGAGTGACTGTTGTCTTCAACTTTCTCCATTTGTCTGAGAGTGGATTTGTGGAGCCCCAAATACTTAGAAATGGCTTGTAACCTTTTCTAGACTGAAGAGCATCAATAACTGCTTTTGTCAGGTCCTCGGAGATTTTGCTTGTGGCATATTGTGTTTCCACACACCTGTATGGTACAGACCAAACTCACAAAGTTCTTTAGGATGAAGCCCCCCAAACTCACACCTGAATATCTACCTAATTATTTAAACACTGGATTCTAATTATAACCTTTAATTTAGCGGGAACAAAACCCTGACTCTTAATTAGGGTCATTTGTCTAATTCATATATCATTTTGTTTCAAAAGACATGGAAATGGTTAATATAAACTCTATTGGATATTTAAGAAAAGATTGTTTTTTATTCAAGAAGATGATCATGGAATTTACGTAATCATCCCTTTTCCTCGCTACTGTATAATGCAGTTAATGATTGCCATTAACATCTGCTTCAGTGAATCACCAGGCCAAGTGGACTGGGAAAGAGCAGAGTATCAGGAGAGAAAAAAAACCAATGTCATTTGTTTACAATTTTAAACCTTCCCGTGTGCACGCACGCACGCACACGTTTAGGTTTGAGGAGACTGTTTATCAATGTGTGATGTACAGATATGGCAGACATTATCACTCCCATAATCCCACAAAATTACGCGTTAAAGAGCACGTTATCGGCTTAACCATGGTTTTCAATAGCACTAACACATTGTGTTAGCAGGTGCAATGACGCTTATACAGTGTGTAGTTAAATGTGAAGTGTTGACGAATCCCACCTCCTTAAGTGTTCAAACTAATGAGTTTACTAATTTCATGAATTGATATGGTCACTGGAATAATTGTATTGCTGTTTTAGGGTATTAGATCGGGTTTGCTGTGATGATCAAATGGGAGTTACATTATTCTTACCCGTTTTCTTACACAGACAGCTTCCTGTCCCACTTCTTGTTTCTTTAAACATTTTGTAAATCTACTTGTACTGGTATGTATAGGAAAAATGGATAGTAACAATTGAGATGCTATTATTCTGAATATGAACAAAAATAATGAAAGCTGTATAAGTGTGTAATATACTATGATAGTTGTGTAATAGCTAATCACCAAAATATTTGTGCACTGACAGTTAAAAAGGCTGAATCAGAGCTAAAGAACATGTGTGTAACTCAGATTTGCCACTGTTTATCGCCTTTTCAAATTGTGCAATACCAAAGGTTAGCGAATTTTAAAACAAGTGTAAGACTTTTTCTGATTTTGAATGGCAGTGTACACAATACTGGGTACATAATTTGCCTTATCAAGCTCACAATCAAATTTTTGGTTTCTAAGATACATAGAGATATGGCGTTGTAAGGTGGCTAATGCTATAATACAGCTTAGTAAATACAGCCCATTGTATTGGGGCTATTTATTAAACAGTGATAGGAGTTCATGAAATAATCTGCGTTTCTGTGCAATAGATCCCCGAACACTTCCTCAGCTTAATAAATAACACCCTAAGATTCTACCCACTTCAAAGACAGTAAAACTACTGTACACCACTACAGCATTCCTCTCAACATAAATATATGAGCATATCACGAGCTGGCACATAGGAATCCCAAGTCGTTTTTACACGTCTCCAAGTACTGTACAAGTGATATTTTCCCTTTATAGAGAAGCTTCCAAGAATGTAATCAGTCATGCAAATTCTCAGAACTATTGCATGCGTCATCGCTTTCGTCTTGTGCACATTACATCTACAGATAAACATCAACAAATACTGCATGTATTGCCCCGTACTTATTTTTTCACAGTACAACTAAACTGCCAGTATTTCAATGTTATTTTTTTTTAATCAATTTCTAAAAACAAAAACACACGATTTTCAATAACATAACCTGCCCTTAACAAATGACATGTGCAGTCCACTTATAGAAAGTCAGTATAAAACAAAGAGTTTATTATAGCATTGGCCAGCAAACTATAATGTCTAGAGTTGCTGTATTGTTTATAGAGAACAGGCAGATTTTTTTTTTTTAAATTAACATTCTTATGTTCATTTATGAATTAAGAAGAATTATAGGCTAAAGCAGTCAATTTCTGGGCATTATTGAAATCCCTCCTCTCTGATTGGTTAAAATTCCGGGCATTATTCATTCAGTAATGCCCGGAATTTTTGCAGCTTGCAATGTGTTTATTTCCAGCCAATCAGCTTTTCCTTTTGTCAGAACAGTTGCGATAGTGCAGAGTAAGTAAATACTTCAGTATTAGGTAATACCTTTTTTATTTGGACTAGCAATGAATTCTCCACATCTCCTGTCTTAGATTGTTATCTTGTTTTATTTTACATCTGTGTTAAACATATGGAATCTCTGTAAACCAGTATTGTTTGACCCTAGAAAGAGAGCATACCTGATGCTCGACCTGAGGAAGAGAGAACTATCAAAAACGTGTCTTATAATATCCATTGTTAGTCCAAATAAAAAAGGTATCACCTACTGTAATGCTGAAGTACTCATTTACTCTGCACTATGTTTATTTAGCAATTAATACTATAATTTTTAAATAATACTTGGCTATGCAGAATTTGATTATGCCTTCTCACTCTTAGTTTGTGTGTGTCAGTTTGTGTCTGCTGCACAGTTTGTGTGTGTGTTGATGCACAGTTTGTGTGTTTGTGTGTTTCTGCTGCAGTTTGTGTGTGTGTAGATGCAGCTGGTCTGTGTGTGTAGAGCTGCAGTGTGTGTGGTGCTGTTGTGTGTGTGTGTGTAGCAGCAGCAACGTTTGGATGTAGCTACAGAGTTTGTGTGTAGCAGCAGAGTGAGTGTTTGTGTGTGTGTGTGTGTAGCGGTTTGTGTGTAGAGCTGCCGTGTGGTGTGTGCGCGCGAGTGTACACAGAGTGGGCGGTAGTGTGTGGATATAGATAGCGGCAGTGTACGTGTATATAGAGGTGCTTTAATGTATTTACCGTTTTAATAAAACAATCTATGTAAACTATACAAAAGTGTCTTATTTATGAAAAAAAAAAGCCTTCTTTTAGCCTATCAGAGTAATAATCCCCTCAGAACAGGGCATTACTGGCCAATAATGCCCTGGGTGAGTTAAAGTTCCTCGGCTTCGCCTCGGGCCTTCAACTCTTCCAGCCAGGGCAAAATTGGCCAGTAATGCCCTGTTCTTCAGGGATTATTACTTAAATAGCGAGGCCAAGGTGGATAACCACTTTGTTAAAACTGTTTTTTTCAAACTGACATTTCTAACAACAACAAAACCAGGATTAAAAATGAAAAACACAGGGCCAGTTCCCGCGGCAGCCATTTATTTTAATGGCATCAAGACGATGATGGACAAGGAGCTAATATACCAGAAATGGACTATATCTATCTTAATCTTAAAAAAATGATCACTACCCTTTAACTTTACAGTCACGTTTTATATACAATACAATTTTCCTGCGTAGAATAGACATTCCACCCAATTAAATCAATGTGATTTTTAATACCAGGCCATTGCTGAAGCTACAGCAGTGGTAATTGGTTTTCAATTGCTCATTATCATCATCATATAGGAAAATACTGTATACTGTAGTGCTTGGAGAAAAACATCACACAATCAACTTTAAGAATATGCATGTTCTAGTGAACTGTTACTAGAAAATATGTGATGCTAAATTGCAGGATACAGTGTAGCAATGTCATTATGGTCTATTCAGTATGGTGACAAGCGTTAAAGATAAATCTATATCTATATAATAACATTGGTAGGTCTTACAATCTAAAAATAAAACACAGGTAACATTAACCCTGTAAACTGTTGGCGTTGTGAGGGACGGCACCTGGTTAAACTTCCTACCTACGCAAATATTTATACATAAAAGCTTTTATTTTAGTATACATCTTTAAGGTCACATTTTGAATCATTTATTTAATTCAGAAGAAGAAAAAAGTAATAATCAGCTTCATATAGCGCCCAGTTCAGTTTTACCATTGCAACAGATTATGATGTCTGGAAGGACAATAGCAAGACAGAAAGATGATCCCCACTCAACCTCACTATGGGTGGTGATTACAATACAAAAAAAGGACTTTGCTTGTACTGAAAGGACAGGACAATTACGTCTTCATTACAGGGCTGACAGTCTTTTTGTACTTCTCAGATGCATAGTAATCAGAATCATAGCAAATACTTGTGTCTGACAGAGTTACATAGACCCCTCCATTTTTGACAGTTACTTTATGAATCCTTTGCTTCACACCCTTGGAGAACCACTTTGGTGCCGGGCTGTGGGCATGAGGGTCGATTCCTTGATACAGTCCTTCACCAGTCGCCAAAGCGATTTTGTACTGATGCCATGGACAAACAATGCAAGACTGTCCATTGATATCCTGCATACAAACAAAGACAGTTTAGTATTCCCTCAAAGATAACTTAACATACATCTTATAGCAAGGATAAAACCTCAGGCTCCGATTATACCTATGCACTACAATGCGCGCGCATCTGTGACGTCGCAGAGCGACATGTGCACAAGCACATTCCCCTGCGCGCGCGACTGCAGGGGAGACAAGGCTGAAATCTGTTTTTTGATTGGACGTCGCAACCAGAAAACAAATTTCATAAACGCTTCAACTGTCGCCCGCATTGCAGTAGCAAGCGGTGTGACAGTCGCGGTAGGTATATGCGCTTTGCTGGGAAGCATACTGTTTGTTTTGGCGCGACGCGCGTTGTGTGTAATCACGACCCTAACCATTTTGGACAAGCAATACACTGCAATGAACAAGAGAGTTTAAAAATAAATATTATCCATATTCCATGCATCCAATTCAATTGCTCCAGCGTAAAGAACAAAATGAAAGCACGGGGTATCATTCAGCACTGAGGGGGTTTATTTCTTTCTACTGTAAGCAGTTCATATAGCTTTATTAGATATTTCACCTCACTATATGAAAGGACTTGATTTTTGGCTGAACGTTATTTTGTAAAGGTCTTATGGGCTATGTGAATAGGAGGAGTACTGTAGTGTTCACAAAGTTTGGGATTTAACTGATAGAAATATAAAAATGTCATTCAAGAGGGAGGATAACATTTTTCTCAACTGGCTGCCTTATAAATGATAAATCATTGTTCTAGCTATTGGTTTCTGTTCTTTCATTAAGTTCATCTGCTGCCAGTAGATCCGAAAAAAGGTGAATAAAGTATACAATACTATTTTTTTTTCTTATGTAGTGCTGTAGATAGAATTTAGCAGGATAGCGAATTTCCGCCCTATAAAGCTTACAATCTAAATGTAATGCTTGAGGCACAGTGAGAAAGGGACTTGCCCAAGGTCACAAGGAGCAGACACTGGGATTTGGTCTGGGGTTACCCACTTCAAAAGGTCAAGGTTACAAGTGAGATACTCCAATAGAGTATATGTAATGTTTTTGTATCCAAGCACAAAGCTTCCTTTTTCTTTTTTTTTAAAGATAACTAAATACGTCTTTTCAGCACAAACATGTAGAAAATTAGATACCTTTCTTTATTATAACTATCTTCTCCTGCAATCAAGGATGCAATCACTACTTCTTCAGTGTACATACCGCAATAATAAAAAACACACTTTCACATCCACTTCAAATGCTTTTCAAAGTAAGGTTTTAAACAGCGGCATTCATGAATCTGCGATGCAGGTTATCGCAGCTCAGTCCTGCGTTAATAGTGTTGTGGTCTTGAATGGCACTTAACACGGGATTGTGGTGTGCTAACCAGTCTAGGGATTTAGTAAATCTCCTCACAAGAAGAGGAAATCGCCTTTATAACCAACATTTACCTCCTAAATTAATGTAGACTTATATTTAGAATCTGTCATCAGTAAAAATGGCAGCTCTCTTGAGATTCACCCGTTTCCTCTGACAAGGGACAGTTTTCAAATACGAGCTTCAATGCTTAAAGCTTTTGAACCTCTTGTCAAGTCTCACTTCCTTCTAATATTACACTATGCAACTCTGTTATAGTGAATTTTAACACTAACAGGATATATTATACTGTTTCAATATAAATATTTATTCTGTCACTTGGGAGATAGAGAGACGTAGAAACCTACACAGTCATCTACTGCAGCGGTGCGCAAACTGGGGGGCGCAAGATTATTTAGGGGGGGCGCGGGCTGCGTGCGGGGAAACCTGGGGGCGGGCAGAGCTGTGCACGGGCGGCCAGAAGCTCCGTGCAGAGGCTGCTTCCCTGCTCTGTCTGTGTCAGAGGGGGCGGGGCCTTGCTGCGGGGCCTTCCCTGCACACAGACAAGCCCTCCTCCTCCTGTCTGTTACCCGCCCGTTTTCAGCAGCACATGGGGGGACCTGAGCAGGCTTAGTTACTCCCTCCCCCCACCCACCAGGTGTGTGTGTTTCATTGTGTGTGTGTGTGTGTGTGTGTGGTTGATTGAGTGTGTGTGTGTGTGGGGGGGGGGGGATTGATTGAGTGTGTGTGTGGGGGGGTTTGAGTGTGTGTGTGGGGTTGAGTGTGTGTGTGGGGTTGAGTGTGTGGGTGTGGGGTTGAGTGGTTATGTGGGGTTGAGTGTGTGTGTGGGGTTGAGTGTGTATGTGTGGGGTTGAGAGTGTGTGTGTGGGGTTGAGTGTGTGGGTGTGGGGTTGAGTGTGTGGGTGTGGGGTTGAGTGTGTGTGTGGGGTTGAGTGTGTGTGTGGGGTTGAGTGTGTGTGTGGGGTTGAGTGTGTGTGTGTGTGGGGATGAGTGTGTGTGTGTGTGGGGATGAGTGTGTGTTTGGGGTTGAGTGTGTGTGTGGGGTTGAGTGTGTTTGTGTGTGTGGGGTTGAGAGTGTGTGTGGGGTTGAGAGTGTGTGTATGGGGTTGAGTGTGTGTGTGGGGTTGAGTGTGTGTGTGGGGTGGAGTGTGTGTGTGGGGTGGAGTGTGTGTGTGTATGGGGGGGGTTGTGTGTGTGTGTGGGGGGTTTGAGTGTGTTGTCTGTGTGATTGAGTGGGTGTTGTGATTGAATGCAGCGGTGCACAAACTGGGGGGGCACCCCAGGCGCAAGATTTTGGCGGGGCGCATGCGGCAAAACCTGGATGCGCAGGTGAAAAGTGGTGTGCGGGCAGCCGAAGATGTGCGCGGGCGGCCGAACAGGATAGTGCAGGTGGCGGCCACGTGATTCGGAGGTATGAGGGAGGAGCACGCGCGAGCGCTTTGATGTCAAACGCCCCTCCTTCCGGTGTCTGCCCTGCAATAGCGCTGTGTTCCTGCTCTCCTCCGCTGGCAACCTGCTTCGCTGCGATTCTCTGCAAGTGAAAGGGTCGGCTGCCACTATATCAATCATACTATGAATGTACAGAAATAATAATTAAAAAAATGTAAACACTTCCCCGCTCGTGCTTGCAAAATTATGCAGGACACCCTGTGCTCATGCTTGGAGAGTTGATGATGTCACCACTCTCCGCGGCAGCGTGGACGCAGCCTAATTTTGTAAGAGCGAGCTGTTGAAGTATGTAAGTATTTAGACTGCGCTTATAGTGCCGCGACGCCCGAAAACAAATGCATTGTCGCCGCCGTGTGCTCTTATAGTAAGCACAACGCGATTTTTTGAAGCCGGCAATATTTGCTTTTTTTAGGGGCTGTCGCCTCATGTGACAGCCCCTGAACCAATCAATGGCCTGGTCGCCGGCGCCGCCACAAAGCGAAATACAACTTTCGCTAGCAGCGACGGGTGACGTCACGCATCTCCGTCGCGGGCACTATACGCGCGGCTTTAGACATATTTGTACTTACTTTGTATACCGTTTAATAAAGGTTTTTTTTTTCATGTGATTTTGATTACATCAGGCAGGGGGGTGAAAAGCAAATATATCAAACGTGGCGCTCAAAAATTATATCTATATATAAACAAGTGTAATAAATTGTGATACTTAATACAAACATAGATGGATGCTGCTTAACCCAGTGTGGGGTCGTTCTCTCGATCCCGTGGACAGTGAAGGGGTGAAGATCATCGGGAAGCGCAAAACCATGTAAAAAGAAGAAAATTCCTGATGGTGCAGTATTGTGATTATTGTGTGAATAAATATTCAAGGTGCAGTGTGCTAAATACTCACAAGTATAGGGTGAGTATTGTTCCCATAAAGGTATCTTTAAATGACAGCCCGTCGGACCGTCAGACAGGTAAGTGGAGTGGTAAGTGCTGGAGACAAGGTTTAAAAGAGTATAAGCGTTTAGATCACACAGATCGGATCTCAGCAAAGTAATAGCTGTTCTCTCAGTCCCCCCTCCGCCTCGGCGTGCGTCACTGGTGCGTCTCACCCAAACCGGAAACCGGAAGTGACGTCATCTGCTCTGGGGGACTCCGATCCTGTGGGAATCTTCACTCGTCAGCATCACTCTACGCGTTTCTCCGTATTGCGGTTTCTTCAGGAGTCTTAAACCTTGTCTCCAGCACTTACCACTCCACTTACCTGTCTGACGGTCCGACGGGCTGTCATTTAAAGATACCTTTATGGGAACAATACTCACCCTATACTTGTGAGTATTTAGCACACTGCACCTTGAATATTTATTCACACAATAATCACAATACTGCACCATCAGGAATTTTCTTCTGTTTTACATGGTTTTGCGCTTCCCGATGACCTTCACCCCATCAGGCAGGGGGGGCCTGAGAAATTTCATGGATAAGAAGGAGGGCTCGGCTTAAAAAGTTTGCTCACCCCTGATCTACTGTATACTCCACCTGGAGAGATACCGGTGAACACACAGGGGAAATATGGTAATCTAAAGGTGCAAGATACAGTATGTGCAGTTTATTTAAATTAGCATATTTGCCGGTTATCTCACCTGTATTCACAAGTACAGTATCTCTCCACGTGGAGTAGGAGTGACTAGGAGCATGTGTGTACCTAATATAAGATACATACTTTAAGTTTGTTTACCCACATCACATGCAAGAGTATAGAAAACAAGGGGAGGGGAAGGTGAACAGGTAGCAAGACCAAAAAAAAATAAAAAAATTAGACAATGACGTTATAAATTTCAGACTCCTTAATCCAAAATTAGTTATTAAGGCAAAAAAAAAAAAATCACTGGCAACTTAAAACTTGATCAATTCAAGCCCCTGAATTTCTTATTAAAGACCTTCTAAAAAAAATAAATAAAAAAAAACTCCATAGCTTCTATTACGTGCGCACATGTTCCTGGCAGAACATCTCCCTGTTAGGTCATTATTTTTTTGTTGCAAGAGATAACATGTATCAGTGTTTTTTTTGCAAGGCCTGTGCAAATAGATAAGAAGCTATGTCTCCCACCACCCTCACATCAGCAATATTAGGTCCCCCCCCCCCTCCCTTTTTTTTTTTTTTTTTTAACTACAATGAGAAATGTAAGCAAAGCAACCACTTTTGGTGGCCTTAGTCCATAAGGCACCTTACAGCCCACTGATCCTAATATTTAAGGCCATTACCAAACTGAAAGAAGCAGCTAGACTCTAATGGTTTATCAACTGCTGTCTATTACTGACCAAATGCTTTATTTGTTCTGTAAAATGAAATATATGACGCAATGCTACATGATAGAGCATGTGTGTTACTGTGCAGAAATATTTCTGCATCTTTGCATTTGAAATCAATTATTGCAGCTTATGTTACCACTTTATATACTGATAATAGATTCAGTGTGCTATGCCTAATACAAAGTATTTATTAGAATAATGAAATGCTAGTTCCACAGTATGTCAATAGCCAATAAAACAAACATATGTTGACAACTCGTAAAGCTTTTCCATTGATGTAGTGAGTGATATTGTTAACTCCAGATACCATGAGGAACCCACAGTGTTTAAGCAAGATTTAATGGCAATGTTGCCAGTGGAATATGAGAGAGAGAGACAGAGAGATCTGTGCCAATCTCATATAAAATAAGCTTTACTTTCAATGTGCTATAATGATATGAAAGTATATAATCTTGTTATGGGCATTTTACTAAAAGAGGAGGAACTAAAGAATAAAATAATCAAGTTACAATTAGTATTCTGTGTCGCTATATTAACTTGCCTCAATTTCTCCAAGATGTAACGGTCCTCCTGCATCTGTAACAAAAGCATATTAGAAAGTGCGAAAATAAAGACGATAAGTGGTTTTTCAAGTCTCTTACTGTATCTCCAACTGCTTGAGTGGCCTGCAGTTCTTCCCAACAGTTTAAGGGGCTATTGTACAATGTGCTTACGGTAACAGCGGAGATCCAAAGCGTGGTATTGCCCCTCGTGGTAAAATATGGCAACTTCTCGATCATTCACCGTGGCTCTGATCCGCTTGGATTTCTTAAAATCTTCTGTTCTACCCACTAAAACCGAGGAGTCATCTTCCTCTTTGGGTATTGAGCTGACCGCATGTTGCTGGCCCATGCTCCCTACGTAAAACATTAGAGAAAAAGATTAACTGTGTCTATGCAAGTATTAGAACAGGTTAGAAATCTCCTGTAAGGTCAGCACCATGACAAGTATTAGAACAGGTTAGTAATCTCCTGTAAGGTCAGCACCATGACAAGTATTAGAACAGGTTAGAAATCTCCTGTAAGGTCAGCACCATGACAAGTATTAGAACAGGTTAGAAATCTCCTGTAAGGTCAGCACCATGACAAGTATTAGAACAGGTTAGAAATCTCCTGTAAGGTCAGCACCATGACAAGTATTAGAACAGGATAGAAACCTCCCGTAAGGTCAGCACCATGACAAGTATTAGAACAGGTTAGAAATCTCCTGTAAGGTCAGCACCATGACAAGTATTAGAACAGGTTAGAAACCTCCTGTAAGGTCAGCACCATGACAAGTATTAGAACAGGTTAGTAATATCCTGTAAGGTCAGCACCATGACAAGTATTAGAACAGGTTAGAAATCTCCTGTAAGGTCAGCACCATGACAAGTATTAGAACAGGATAGAAACCTCCCGTAAGGTCAGCACCATGACAAGTATTAGAACAGGATAGAAACCTCCCGTAAGGTCAGCACCATGACAAGTATTAGAACAGGTTAGAAATCTCCTGTAAGGTCAGCACCATGACAAGTATTAGAACAGGTTAGAAACCTCCTGTAAGGTCAGCACCATGACAAGTATTAGAACAGGTTAGAAATCTCCTGTAAGGTCAGCACCATGACAAGTATTAGAACAGGATAGAAACCTCCCGTAAGGTCAGCACCATGACAAGTATTAGAACAGGTTAGAAATCTCCTGTAAGGTCAGCACCATGACAAGTATTAGAACAGGTTAGAAACCTCCTGTAAGGTCAGCACCATGACAAGTATTAGAACAGGTTAGTAATATCCTGTAAGGTCAGCACCATGACAAGTATTAGAACAGGTTAGAAATCTCCCGTAAGGTCAGCACCATGACAAGTATTAGAACAGGATAGAAACCTCCCGTAAGGTCAGCACCATGACAAGTATTAGAACAGGATAGAAACCTCCCGTAAGGTCAGCACCATGACAAGTATTAGAACAGGTTAGAAATCTCCTGTAAGGTCAGCACCATGACAAGTATTAGAACAGGTTAGAAACCTCCTGTAAGGTCAGCACCATGACAAGTATTAGAACAGGTTAGTAATATCCTGTAAGGTCAGCACCATGACAAGTATTAGAACAGGTTAGAAATCTCCTGTAAGGTCAGCACCATGACAAGTATTAGAACAGGATAGAAACCTCCCGTAAGGTCAGCACCATGACAAGTATTAGAACAGGTTAGAAACCTCCTGTAAGGTCAGCACCATGACAAGTATTAGAACAGGTTAGAAATCTCCTGTAAGGTCAGCACCATGACAAGTATTAGAACAGGTTAGAAACCTCCTGTAAGGTCAGCACCATGACAAGTATTAGAACAGGTTAGAAACCTCCTGTAAGGTCAGCACCATGACAAGTATTAGAACAGGTTAGAAACCTCCTGTAAGGTCAGCACCATGACAAGTATTAGAACAGGTTAGAAATCTCCTGTAAGGTCAGCACCATGACAAGTATTAGAACAGGATAGAAACCTCCCGTAAGGTCAGCACCATGACAAGTATTAGAACAGGTTAGAAACCTCCTGTAAGGTCAGCACCATGACAAGTATTAGAACAGGTTAGAAATCTCCTGTAAGGTCAGCACCATGACAAGTATTAGAACAGGTTAGAAACCTCCTGTAAGGTCAGCACCATGACAAGTATTAGAACAGGTTAGAAACCTCCTGTAAGGTCAGCACCATGACAAGTATTAGAACAGGTTAGAAACCTCCTGTAAGGTCAGCACCATGACAAGTATTAGAACAGGATAGAAACCTCCTGTAAGGTCAGCACCATGACAAGTATTAGAACAGGATAGAAACCTCCCGTAAGGTCAGCACCATGACAAGTATTAGAACAGGTTAGAAATCTCCTGTAAGGTCAGCACCATGACAAGTATTAGAACAGGTTAGAAACCTCCTGTAAGGTCAGCACCATGACAAGTATTAGAACAGGTTAGAAACCTCCTGTAAGGTCAGCACCATGACAAGTATTAGAACAGGATAGAAACCTCCCGTAAGGTCAGCACCATGACAAGTATTAGAACAGGTTAGAAACCTCCTGTAAGGTCAGCACCATGACAAGTATTAGAACAGGTTAGAAATCTCCTGTAAGGTCAGCACCATGACAAGTATTAGAACAGGATAGAAACCTCCTGTAAGGTCAGCACCATGACAAGTATTAGAACAGGTTAGTAATATCCTGTAAGGTCAGCACCATGACAAGTATTAGAACAGGATAGAAATCTCCTGTAAGGTCAGCACCATGACAAGTATTAGAACAGGTTAGAAACCTCCTGTAAGGTCAGCACCATGACAAGTATTAGAACAGGTTAGAAACATCCTGTAAGGTCAGCACCATGACAAGTATTAGAACAGGTTAGAAACCTCCTGTAAGGTCAGCACCATGACAAGTATTAGAACAGGTTAGAAACCTCCTGTAAGGTCAGCACCATGACAAGTATTAGAACAGGTTAGAAATCTCCTGTAAGGTCAGCACCATGACAAGTATTAGAACAGGTTAGAAACATCCTGTAAGGTCAGCACCATGACAAGTATTAGAACAGGTTAGTAATATCCTGCAAGGTCAGTACCATGACAAGTATTAGAACAGGTTAGAAACCTCCTGTAAGGTCAGCACCATGACAAGTATTAGAACAGGTTAGAAATCTCCTGTAAGGTCAGCACCATGACAAGTATTAGAACAGGTCAGTAATCTCCTGTAAGGTCAGCACCATGACAAGTATTAGAACAAGTTAGAAATCTCCTGTAAGGTCAGCACCATGACAAGTATTAGAACAGGTTAGAAATCTCCTGTAAGGTCAGCACCATGACAAGTATTAGAACAGGTTAGTAATATCCTGTAAGGTCAGCACTATGACAAGTATTAGAACAGGTTAGAAACCTCCTGTAAGGTCAGCACCATGACAAGTATTAGAACAGGTTAGTAATATCCTGTAAGGTCAGCACCATGACAAGTATTAGAACAGGTTAGAAATCTCCTGTAAGGTCAGCACCATGACAAGTATTAGAACAGGTTAGTAATATCCTGTAAGGTCAGCACCATGACAAGTATTAGAACAGGTTAGTAATATCCTGTAAAGTCAGTACCATGACAAGTATTAGAACAGATTAGAAACCTCCTGTAAGGTCAACACCATGACAAGTATTACAACAGGTTAGAAATATCCTGTAAGGTCAGCACCATGACAAGTATTAGAACAGGTTAGAAATCTCATGTAAGGTCAGCACCATGACAAGTATTAGAACAGGTTAGAAATCTCCTGTAAGGTCAGCACCATGACAAGTATTGCTCTGAATATACAAGTGCTTTGGTAGCTACTGCAAATGATTGAACAAATCTGTGAAACTATGAAGCATTGGAACAAAACAAACAAAAAAAGTGTTGATTAGTGTCCAAGGTAGAAATTCACATTTAGCCCTTTTCAATGCAGTTTCTTGTCTTGGAAACGTAACCAGCTGCAAATGTCCAAAATCCGTTATCGCAAATGTTTTGAACTCTGAATGTTTAACACATTGTACATGTGTATTATTACTGCACATATGATGTAATATGCAACCTTTCAAACCTGTCAAGTATGTTTCTCAGAGATACATATTCATACAATCATTACTTAGAATTAAAATAAATCTGCTCTGTTTTCCTATTAAAATTAGCAAAATAAAAAAAAACCAGAATACTACACTGTAACCCAGAGGTTCTCAACTCGTGCTCAGGACACCCCAACAGGTCAGGTTTCAAGGATATCCCTGCTTCAGCACAGCTGAAGCTAGGATATCATGAAACCTTGACCTGTTGAGGGGTCTTGAGGACTGGAGTCGAGAACGCCTGCTGTAACCCATATATTTTTGGCATGCCCAGCCATGCAGTACTGTGCTGAAGTACTCTACAGTAACAAAGTGCTTAACTCACCCAGCTGTGATCAGCAAGAATTCCCTGATGTAGAAACGACACCAGAATGATCATAGAACCCAACAAGATAGCAGCTTTGTAACTATTTGCCACTCCCATCTGAAAAAAGGGCAGGACCCTTCAATCTGTACTCTGACAGCTGAGTCTTTTTGCACACTGAACATTTTTTTGCTCATGCAGGTTGAAATTAGACTCCCATGTGCTTTCACTTGTTAAACGTAGTCAGGCCGTAATTGTATTTGTACTTCCTTCACAAGTATGTCTTGTATATGTACAATTCTTTGTGGATTGTGGCAAAAATCCTTGTAAACCATGAATTCTCATACGGTTACAAAACAGAATTTTCTGTTCAGTTGAACTTCATAATTTTTCAGCCCGCAAAACATGATACATTACAAAGGTTTACAAAAACATGTAGGCCCTTTTTACTAGGCTTTCAAGTCATTGATAAATTAAATTATGACAAAGCAATGATCTATTTAAATAATAAAAATATGCTGGAGTTTTATCTATTCCGCAGGAAATTTGCACAACTGTCTGCTACTCAGCAATGTATGTATGGCAATGGTTGGTCCAGCTATCTCTCTACCTTCCCTGTCATGTAAGTTCTAGTAAGACACAGACAGTGATAGGCTGTCCTATGGGGTTTACCCCCTCCTCATGCTGACTTCCTGAGGTACAGGAGTGGTGGTGCATATATTGGGCCCTCCCACTTTGAGCTACAGGAAGGAAGTGCCTAAATTATAGTATGAAATTCAGCCCCTTAGGGGTGGGTCCTTCAGTTAGTGATTGGGGTTCCAGACTATCCCTTCATGGGGTAGCTCTAAGGTCTCCTCCTGGCCGGGAGTTAGACATGTTCTCAGTCCCTCATGGGCTGAGGCACTAATCTAACCCAGAGAGGCCTCACTATTACCCGCAGGCCAGTACCATCCAGAAGCCAGGGATTACCTTATCAACTGGAGCATAGGCTGTAACAACACCAGCAGTGGCTGCTGTAATACAGACTATCTTCATTTATACTTCTGGTTCCGCGGTAGTCTGTGTGGCGGGAGGTATTAGGAGTAAGGACCGCCTTCAGCCTTGATGAATCTCCTATGTCTGGAGGCGCTGTCACCAAGAAGGAAAGAACCAGAGTAATCCCCAAAAGTCTGCCTGTCTTCCCCAACTACATCGCGGGTACCTCAGCTCTCGTACCTCACAGGTAATCAGCATTACACCTAGCAATAGACATGGTCTCCCAGAGGGAGCAGGGGAACATGTGCTACATATGTATGTATGTGTAGCAGGGGTCCCCCCTCCTTAGCTCCTGTGGAGGAGATCAGCTCCGTTGCTCAGGAGAAGCAGCAAAGTTGCATCGGCCATGTTGTGGTTGGCGCAGTCACTCAGCCTATTGCTGTGTGTGGTGTGGCAGCCATCTTGGGTTTAGCGCCGCCGAAAGGAAAGGTTCTAAGAAGCAGGATTTCCTCCGTGGGACTGGACCGTTAGTGGCAGTTGGTCCGGAGCCTGCAAGGAGTGAGGTAGTGTCCAGGGAGCAGGCAGGCTCCTGTACTAGGCCAGAAACATACACCACTAGGCCCCAGGCAGTCCCCTCACTGAAGTGAAGTGTGCAGGGCCAGCCATATCATTAGGGATCTACCTGTGGTGAGGGATCAGAGCGGAGCAGGATCTAAGCAGCAGAGAAGTTCTTCAGCAGCAGCCTCATGCAGCATCCGGGTGTGAGGGGCTGCTGTCAGACCCCGCGCCGTGGGACCCCGTCGCTGACCGCAGCTTGTCTGGAGTACTCCCTGGTTAAGTGGCAACCAGGAAGGTACCTGTGCACCAACACAAGGGGGAGGGTAGCGCTGCCCTCATACACACATTGGGAAGGGTTGTTTGCTGGACACCAGGGAATATTTATTTTATTTATAAAAATGTTTTATCAGGAAGTAATACATTGAGAGTTACCTCTCGTTTTCAAGTATGTCCTAGGCATAGAGTTAAGATGACAAATAATACATGGTTACAAATACAGTTACATAAGTGAACAGGGTATACATTATAACAAAGACATTGCGTGCACAGTTAAAGATAATATATATTATAGGTGTATGTAACAGTTACAGACCTGATTAAAATGTGAGACAGCTTTAGTTTTGAAAGAACTTAAACTGGTGGTGGCTGTGAGAGTCTCTGGTAGATTGTTCCAGTTTTGGGGTGCATGGTAAGAGAAGGAGGAGCGGCCGGATACTTTGCTGAGCTTTGGGACCATGAACAGACTTTTGGAGTCAGATCTCAGATGATAAGTGCAGCATGTGGTAGGGCTGAGGAGCTGTTCAGATAGACGGGTAGCTTGCCAAGAAAGTATTTGAAGGCAAGACAAGAGAGATTAACTTTGCGCCTAGACTCAAGTGATGGCCAAGCTAGTTCTTTGAGCATTTCGCAGTGATGTGTGTTGTAGTTGCATTGGAGAACAAAACGGCATATTGAATTGTAGAGGGTGTCAAGCTTGCTAAGGTGGGTTTGAGGTGCCGAGCCGTATACTATGTCCCCATAGTCTATTATTGGCATTAGCATCTGCTGTGCGATACGCTTTCTGACCAGCACTTAGGGAGAATTTGTTCCTGTAAAGTACACCTAGTTTGGCATAGGTTTTGGATGTCAGGGTATCAATGTGCATTCCGAATGTTAAATGGGAGTCAAACCCAAGTATTTAAAACTAGTAACAGGTGTTAGGGTGGTTTTATCATTGGTTCTGATCTGGAACTGAGTCATTGGAAATAATGTAGCATTGGTCCCAAATACCATTGTTACAGTCTTGTCAGTGTTTAAAAACAGTTTGTTTTGGGAAATCCAATTTTCAAGTCTCAAAAAGTCAGACTGAAGTATGTGTTCAAGATCGCAGAGGCTATGGCTGTGTGCATATAAGATTGTGTCATCTGCATACATGTGTATTGAAGCTCCCTTACAAGCTGTAGGAAGATCATTGATGAACGCTGAGAAGAATAGGGGCCCAAGCACCCTAGGTATCTAGTAATTACCGCTATTTCGCATAGAGATAGGGAAAGGGTGTTACATTTGGAGGCGCTGCTAAGATTCAGACCTTGGGTGCCCGATCTAAATTAAAGAACCAAATTAAGTAAGGGATCAAGTTCCTACCGTCCCGATAGAGGGTCCATGAGTGGGCTCTGGAATGCCGGGTACCTCACCGCCACGTTGTGGCCCTTAGGCCATGTCCCTTTGTCAACCTCCTTATATGATGTGTCCCTAGCATTTAGTCAATTACTGGTGTTAGCGGACGCCTGCCTCTTCAGGGCCGCAGACAGATTTCCCGGGGCCCAGGACTACAGTTTTGACCGCCTCCCCCCCACCCCTCCCCAAAAAAAACTTCCCACCCCCCAATGCAAAAAAACTTCCAGCTGCCAAATAAATACCCCCAATAACATCCATATGGGCACCCGCTCCCTCCCCATGTCCATCAGCCGCCACCGGGGTAGGATTAACCTCCTGTGACCCTGGCTGAAATGTTACCACTGCAACTGCAGTTGAAAGCAAGTCCTCCACGTGTAAAGCCACCTGGGCTTCGTGAGCTTCCAAGTCCTCCTCCAGTAAAGTCTTTGACCGACCATCTGTTGGTAACCCATAGCTTTCACACCGGGCAACAATCTTTGAGCGGTCCCATGACCGGTACTTGTCCATGTTCACCCGCAGGCACTAAGCTAAGGGAAAAGAGAACCTGTGTTTTTCTCGTTTTGTGTAACGTGTGTAGATTACTGCTTGTTTTGGAAGCTCGCAATCTTCGAGTTTCCCGCTATGGTATAAGCCCCGCAGAGTTTATAACATAGGCTCAATCTATCCTGCCGCTGCCACCAGTTTTAGAAGCCCGTCACAGGAGATCAGGTTCTACAACACCTTTTTATAACTGGGATCATTTGATTGAGCAAAACAAGATGGTAAAATAAATGGTAATTTATTTCTTATAAAAGACAGACACACAATTCAAGATTAACACACTTATTGTGGATGGGGCTAACGAATAAATCCGTTTCTGGAACGAAATTCCTTCAGATCAACTTTTTAGAGCACTTTCCAATGACCGGTAGTTACTAACAAAAAGTCCTGGACATCAATTACTTTGCGCTGTTGGGGTGGTGCTTGGAATCTGCGCTCCCCATTGGCTGCAGGCCCTCTTAAGCTCTCAGCCCTCATACACTAACCTGGACAGGTTATCAGAGCATGGGAATTCTCCTGCCAGCCAATCACTGATTTGCCAGTATTGTACCGCAGGGCGGGCACCTTTTCTCAGGTAGCAAGGGGGCATGGGTTAACTTGGCCCCTCCGCCTCTGAGCCCACCCTCTGCAAAGACTCCACCGTGTCTGGATTTTGGCAAATGGTCATCGGACAGCCTTGTGTTAGGCCAGGATGCGGGTACCCAAGTATAACTGCAGTCCCCCTCCTGTTCTAAAACCTTGGCATCCCTGAGCCTTTCACGTAAGGACTCCGGACAGACACAGAGGCACCAAGCTTGGTTGCCAGCAGGGTTTTCCAGAATCCATGACTTAGAAAGCCCTCAGTTCATATACAGGTTATCAATATTTATATATACACACATTAAACGATACCCATTTAATAAAATCTATTGTGTCCTGTTTTCTGTGTGCTAAAAGTTATGGGTTCCTATTCTAGTTTCAGGAATTGAGTGAGGGTATATTCCCTACAATCACGAGCTTCATTTTGGCACACAGGAGAAAATAACTTTTAAAACTTTTAGACACTTTAAAAACCTGCTCAGCTTTATAATCTAGCTGGAGCAGCTCCTGAACCCCTAAACTAGGTTCAGTATACCTGGGCATGTATGTGGGTACCTCTGCTATACGAGAGAGAGAGAGACTGACTGACTGTGTATACCTGCAGATATCTTTTAACCTCTTCATACCCATTTAGAAGATGTTGTAGCAGGGACTCTGGCGGTGAGTCGTAAGAACGTTTTCAGGGTCCGAGGTTGGCAGAGTACTGCGCTAAGCTGTATCCGAAGATATCACTCCATCTCCGGATACAACTTTTGGTGTATCCCATAACTCCAGAACCCTGCTACATAGACACATTCAGCAAAGACTTTCTCTGCCAAACCCACCCTGAAACTTACAGCCTAGAAATCTCCCGATTCCAGCATCCCATTAAAGGCAAAAATCATATAATTCTTTAATGTCGCAAAATCAGTATACAGTTGGAGTAATACATTTTCGACATCTGGGTCCCAGAGCTGACATTCTAAGACCCTAACACATGGGTCAGGGTTAACCAAGTGGGCTTGACCTTTATTATAAGCCTGGTTAACCCCTTCCCCCTCACAAAGATCTGGTAGATTGGCGTATATTATGTCAGGTACAGCTAGTTTATTATATTTGTATTCACTTCAGAGATTACATTTAAATAGTGCAACATTTTCACTTCATACCATAAAGATCTAATCACAGATTAGTCAGTAGTGGCAGTCTATGAAAGAAATGTCCTCAACGTTAATATAATCATTCTTAAAGATACACAAGACAAGATAAATATCTTTACTGTTACACACTGTGACAAAAGAAATGCATCATCATCATCATCATCATCATCATCATCATCATGTCAATATTAATCACGATGCATTAAAAAAAAACCCACTAAAGATGGGAGGAGTAGAATGTGACTGTAGGGGCAGCCAGCCTCACATAATAAAGGTGAAGCCTGGCTGGGTGCCCCAAAGCTGTGTCTAATGGCCGCCTCTGTGAGGCTCATTTTGGCCTGTATGTTATGTGTTTTGTGTAACCTCTTCTAGAAGAGAGCGATATCACTGTGTGATATCTGGAAGGGGGGAACTGTGTCTTGAAGAACTGGGATTGTAAAAAAGCACGTGTATGCCCTGTGTTAGTGTTTTCCCCACACAGTTAGTATGCCAGCAATGTCCTTTGTGTTTCTATTATTTCTCTGTGTGTAGAGACAGTAATTCACTGAGCTGGGCTGCATAGAGAAATACCGGTTCACGACAGAGCTTGGGAGCAGCTTGAGTACCGGGACAATGGTGAGTTGGGAAGGGCTAACTCATGTCCAGGAACTGGTTCTGGGCGGTACATAGCCTTTGTTCGTCAAGACGCTGGGGCACCTACCCAGCCGGGGGTAGGGGGCTGGCCAGGGGAACCATTGCCAGATCTCTGCCCCATAAGCACGATTCCCATTGGCCAGTTCGAATTTCCCAATCGCCAGTAGCTCACTCCCCGATGGGCAGTCCGGGGTCCCTAGCCCAGCCCCCTCCTCCGATTGGTGCAGCCGGACGAGCCCTTGTCCTCCGATTGGCTGCACCATCACGAATTGTGCGCTGATTGGTCAGTGGCCTCTGCTCCAGCGAAAAAGGTAGGAGACTGAGGCTTATTTAAGGGGCTTATGTAAGGGGCTTGGGCGATCAGAGTATGAGTTGATCCTGGAGCGGGGACCGAAGACTGTGACATCACGACTGGCGAATAGCACTGAGAAGATGGAGAAGAAGCTGTTCAGGTCAAGCCTACCGAAGCCGGCTTCTGCACCAAGTTGATGCTAAATTCTTCCCCCCTCAGGCCCCAGTTGGTGAGTGTTACAATCTCATTGTGTTATTTGTGTGTTTTCTGGCTTGCCAGAATAAACTTTCGTTTATTCTACTACTGTGTCCCGTCTGGGGATAGTGATCCCGGTGTGAAAAGTTCTGGTCTCACGTGACATAGAAGCATGTCATAAATCTCACAGAGAAACAAACAGATACAGCATGTATGTCTATATTTTAATGATTCCCACGACCAACAGATCGTAAAACCGTGATAACTTAATTCTACAGTACAGCTGATTGTCATTTATAATTATTGCAGTACTGCCATTACACCAACATATTGCCCAACTCTAATTATCGTGTTGCTGCACCAAACATTTAGCTATTATACTATTAGAAATAGATATAAAGATGTACTGTGGAACGTGCTTTGCTCCCCCAGATAACCCAACACATCCCAATATAGCTCAGAAAATAAGTTTACATTGGATTCAATGGCCATGTTGACTATGATAATATATCCCACGTATCACACCAGAAAAAAACAATGATGGGCTGCTCGATTTGTAGAAGGTGCTATTATTTTCATGCTTTAAAACTGAAAAGCTGGCAAAAGACACTCACTCTCATGATGTATGTTGGTGGAACATGCTTACTTTTTATCCTTGGTGGAGGCATAGTATGGTCATATTTTGCAGCATCTGTGCCATCCTGGTTGTCACTCAATCCATTTATTGGGAACATTGTTTCATCCCCCCCCCCCTGCAAATACCAAAAAAAAAAAAAAAAAGTGTGGGTGACTTTTCGATTTTAGTTGCAAGGGTACCACAATTCCTTTCACAATAACGATATATTGCTGAGCTCCCAGACATCTATTTCATACCTTTTCTTGATGTCCGTCATTAATGTAGCTGCTTCTGCCCCTTTTTATACACAGTTGTTGAGACAATTAATGTGTTTAGACTTGTTTTTTTTTTTAATGTCTACTCAATAAAATGAAGATGTAACAGGAGATTTTTAGCTAAAAAAATCCTATGATCACAGATACATGTAATGTTAGAATAAATAATAATAGTCCCAATGTAATAAATGTGTCATGGTATGGTGTCACTTGCACAATTAGATACACTAGGTTCTGCAGCTTCTGTACACCATACATTTATACAGGTTACCTAGTGCTTTGTGCACGTCATGTTGCTTTGCGAATAGGTAGTTTGGGGGCAAATCTTTACTAGGCTACCTAACAAATACTGTACATTTGATCATTTACATTTCAGTGGTTTACTAGACAAACCATTTGTTTTCCAATACAGACCTTCAAAGCAGAACAAGAACTTGGACAAGGAGTAATCTACCAGTAAATATAAAATTCATACAAGCACAACCCTCCTTTTGCAGGACCATAAAAGTGCTATTCCAAGGGTTTCTTTTGATCTCTTTATGCATACAGGCAGACACACCAACGCATACTTATAGGAACGGATCAAGTCTAAACTTAGACACAATGATATACACAGATTTGCACCCTTAAACACAGACCCACGCCTACTTATATACCGCTAATACTGCATGCTTATGCTTTTTTGCTTACATGGGTGGTACAGCTCTGCCATAGAATACAGAATACATACTGAAATCACTTGGAGTCTTTGGCACCTATTCAGTACAGCAGACGTTTTAAAGCTTTTTTTTTTGTTAAGGAACCCTATAATTATATTGTGAAATTCTGTGGAACCTCAACCCTCACTAATACCGTGCCTGACATCAGATGCACTGTAAATTTTTTCTGTATTTGGTATAACTTTCAAATGACCTGAACATTGCAGGGAACCCTTTATGGATACCCAAGAAACTCAAGGGTTCCTAAGAACCCCTCTTAAAAAACCTTATCTACGGTATGAAGTGCAGTTACCTGATGTTAACATGTGAATGCACAGAAGTTAATAGAATGTTAACTGTGCATGTACTTGCTTCTTACTATTCCAAGTGGAAGCCAATCTGTTTGGTGAAACGCGTAGGAGGAGCAGCTAGGGGTCTGCATTCCTACTAGACACAGGGCTTTCCTACTACACACTTTGTGTGAGCCCTGTGAGGACAGTCATCACTACAGTTCTGCTGTTGGGCGGAGGATTACAGCACACAGCCCACTAGCCGGCCGGGAAGGGTCACTACGTCATCGCGTCACGTCCGGAAGTGACGCCATACCAGGAAACCCGTGCCACGGTTAATGTCAGCGCTTGGATCGGAGGAGTGGATTTGGGGGTACTAGCCAGCCGCAGCAGAAAGACCGGAGTGTTGGTGAGACGACAGAGCAGCGCGGTATACATCGGCACCCCCCTGCACCCATTACCCCCTTCTTTTTTTCCACCAGTGCTTCCTAGATGGGTAGAAGATATTGAACACTGTGAGAAGTCTTCATTATTCCGAGCCATTGTCTGACATAGACCAGCATCAGATTGTAGCCAAGTTTTATTTGTGTGTATCATTTTTTTATTGACTATTTTTGTAACTGTATATTTTTCACTTATAAAGTTTTCATTAATCATTGCTCAATATTTGCGCTTCCTCCACATTTCTTTCTGAGCAATGGTAGTTAATGCCGGATCAGGTGCATTACCCCCCAATGAACCTTCGTGAATCTCTCCCCCAAAGGGCTCATTAAATAATCCCTGAAGCCAATCGCAAAAATATAATTGACTGCTTCTGAGTTTACCAAATAAGCACCTAATGGATTGGGCTAGTGCTGGGGCTCATCACCATGACAGGTTGAATGAGACCCAGATTTCAGATCATGTTATTGGTATAAGTCTGTGTTACAGTCTGTATTGCTGTTACCATTAGAATACAACATCCTGACAGACTGTATGACACTTATAGGTTGGGTTAGCATTAATAAACATCCATCATCCTGCATGACTCTTTGGTTACTATAACAAAATAACAGAAAAGATACTTTAGCTAGACACTCAAGGTTTTTGGGTTTGTGCCTTACTGCGTCCCGCTCTATCAGTCAACTTTCACTGATTTTGTGAGCTCACTTATTTCAAATCAGTCTCAAACATTTTTGCATAATCAATCTCAAAGCTTTTAATGAAGCCTCACAGTTAAAAATCAGGAATTTTCAATTATACTGCTATTTTTTCGTCCAAAACCGCCCAATCTTAATGCATGACACCCAGGAGTTGGGGCACCATTAGATGGCACTCCCCTGATAAGAGTGTGTATGACACTCAGGAGAGCTTCCATGAGTTATACATACATCACAGTGACAGACTAAATAGCACACACGCACATAATGACCCTCCAGATTACATGGCACACAGGAGGTAGGTTACCCTCAGGACACAACATAGTGACACTACAGAGAACATGCCAGCCACGTACATACAGTACACCACCCCTCCCTCACTCAGGGGTTAGCACGGTCCCTGTGCATCACGTGACTACACAACACTCACCAGCCCTCTGCTGCTCCGCTACACTTCGGTCCAGCGAAGCACATGACATAGGGCGTGACGTCACCCAGCGGTAAGGAAACGCGTCGCAGAAGAGTCCTGGGGTGGAGGGTCGCTGACGTCACCCAGTGTGTACAGAAAGGACACGCGCAGTGCAGGCACTGTCATTACTTGTGCGTGTAAACGCCTAGTATACGCATCGTATGAACAAGGCACTAGCAGCCCTCCGCCAACCAAGAGTCTTTTTGTTGTTGAAATTCCGCCGGCCGCTGGGAGGGCCCAGCGGTAACTAGAGGAAGAAGTGCCAGTCGCATGGCTGAAACAAAGCAGCACCCGCTGTGGCCTCCTTTATAGATTTCTATATCTAATCCCTCCATGCACAGCGACAAACATCCCTCTGTTCAACGTAGAGGGAGGGGAGGGGGGGGGGGGGGGAGAATAGAGGGGAGGGGGGGGGGGGAGAATAGAGGGGAGGGGGGGGGGGGAGAATAGAGGGGAGGGGGGGGGGAGAATAGAGGGGAGGGGGGGGGGGAGAATAGAGGGGAGGGGGGGGGGAGAATAGAGGGGAGGGGGGGGGGGAGAATAGAGGGGAGGGGGGGGGGAGAATAGAGGGGAGGGGGGGGGGAGAATAGAGGGGAGGGGGGGGGAGATAGAGGGGAGGGGGGGGGAGAATAGAGGGGAGGGGGGGGGGGAGAATAGAGGGGAGGGGGGGGGGAGAATAGAGGGGGGGGGGGGGGA